>NC_041359.1:5045112-5192612 GCF_900634415.1 Cottoperca gobio | reverse complement strand
AATACTACATATTATTTTACAGTTCATCGAAGCTGCGCTGGAAATCCAATACATTTGGTATGTTTGGCCACGTTTCCACTGGATTCCGGTTACATCTGATTAACAATTTCAATATTGTATCTATTATTGCTGTAGAATATGCAGGAAAGCTGAAACACCCTACTGCAACAGAACTGATATGCTCCACGCTACAGTTGCTCCCTGACAACGGTTAACGTCATCTTCTCTGACAAATTCAATATTGTGTGACCTAATTTTTCTTTGGATATTAAACCAAATGGATGAATTTTTCTTAATAGCTGCAGTAACTGAGGAAATTAAGTGTGCAGCTCTGAATGTAATACCCTCTCGTTTGGCATATCTAATTATACAAATACTGTTCATTTGCAGGGTCTAGGCCTATAGTTTGCAGACGCTGGGGAAAGTTACAGCATGACCAATTCCTACAGACAGTTTTTTTCAGTCAGCTCAGGACATTTTGAGGTTTTAATTTCAGTGTAGGGGAAATAAATTGCAAGTCAAGGACGATCAGTGTCAGAAGAACTGATGCAACCCAAATAAAGCACAAAAAATATGACTCCTTCCTCAAAGTCAGATTAAGGGTAGAAATCTAGTGTCTTTAAAAGCATTACCAGAAATGTCAATCAGCAGTGCCGAAGGTTTGCTCACTCAATTCTTCCTTTTAAACCCGGTTTCAGATTTTCTTATTCATAACTGATGGCTCTGACTCCAAACAGTAGACTCCCTGACCTAGATCAAAGCTGAGTGTTTGGAAATGTTCGAGAGTTAGTGAACTCCAGGTACTAAAGCTCTTACGATACATTAAAAATGGAAAACGTAACGCCACACAAGGTTCACTGGAGAAGCAGGATGAAGGGAAACAATAGCTTTATATAAATTCAGAGCAATAGAAGGCAAATAAAAAATAATTTTAACATAATTTCCATGTTTGACATATTATTGCTTTGTAAAGCTGATATGACTAATGTATTTGCAAACTTTTGCTTATTTACTTATGCCATGAACACAGGCATGTATTTGAGGCTGTATTCCTGTTCAACCCTGTCTCCTACAAAATTACATTTCCATACAACTTAACTGCATTCTTCATTAAGTTTCCGGGGAAACGCATTTTCTCCCGAATGACGGTCCTAGTTTACATTGTAACTTGAAACAAAACTACTTGATTAGGTTTAGTAAAAGATCATGGTTTGGCGTACAATAAGTGCGTTTGTAACGTTATGGAAGTAACAAATGTAAATAAAATAAAAAGACTTTGATTAGAAATATATTTTTGATACATCGAAGACAAACATAAGCCGGGACAAAATATGTTTCCATCGAATTGTAATTGACAATCCAGTTTCCTTGTACTGTATGCAAATTATATTTTTAGGAGACTAAGCTGACCTGTGACCTGACCAATGTAGGTCAAATATTAACCCTCCTTTTAGTTTTTTTTGTTCTCCGCCTACTACTGACGAATATAGATAAATACTTTGATAGCTAAACGCACCACTGCTAATTCAAGTCAAGTCAAATGTATTCAATATCACAAATCACAAATGTTGTCTCAAAGGTAATTTACAATCAATATCCTTTGACCCTAGATTCAGATAAGTAAACACTCTGCCAAAAACCCATTTAAATGGGGAAAACAGGAAGAAGTGACGGAAGACGGATCACTATGTTCACTTGCTTGTCGCTCATGTTGTTTGTCTGCTCTTTGGTTCTGGGCAAGTAGACTAAAGTCGCTTTATCTGAGCTCTTTTGCTGAAAACAGCTGCCTTCTGCTGCACAAGAGCCTGAAAGAGAAAACGCTTTAAGTTGCAAGTAAAATAATGCAATTGATGGTTTCGACTGACTATCTCAAGATAGCTCAGGTTGCACAACAAGTATAATGATACCTCCCGATGCTGTGCCTGGACCATGTTTTTAGAGCAGACACATTATAGGAAATGTAAGCATTTAACAGAATGTCACTCACAAGGTTATTGCCTCTCTCCCCTGCTTGCTGTGCATCTACATGGTGCTGACCAAGCTCCGAAACACAATCTACCACAAAAAAAAAAACACAGCCAGCTGCCATTTTCAGGCAGGCTCCATGCACCGTCGGGGAATAGCCGGGGAGATATCAAAGGATCTTTGGTGCAAATGAGTCGCTTGAATCTCCTTTTTCTCTTCTAATGATTTCTTAAGCCCTGCGCCGTATTACAAATCATAAGCTTTAGCCGTACTTTGGTTTACATCTTATCATTAATAAAGCTAACCTCACTCACATCTGAGGTGTTGGCATATTCATCAACCCCAGTGGAGCCTCCCTGACTCCAACTCCACATCATAGCCTCGGCTGAGATAGATAAGCTTTTTTTCAATTGGATGCTCAATTAAGCTCTTTGATGCCTGTCTTTTTGTTGAATGGTGCATAATCTCTCATGTCCAGAAAACGTTGTTCTTTAACAAATCGATAGCAATGAGCGCTATCCGTACCCTCTTTGATTTCCATGGAAGCGTGCAATGAAGATTCACAAGCAATTAAGCAGCAATGGATTTCCACCATGCGATGCGGATGTGGTACCAAAGTAGGCTTTGATGTGGTAATTTACCTGTACTGCGGAAGAGGGCTCCCCTCCGCCTCGCACGTGATGGTAGCCTGCTGGTCTGGGGAGTCGATCGGTAAAATTAGGTCACTTGGCTCCGTCCTCCATCTTGGCCCTTGAAATATGACATCCTCTGTACAGGCTGGGGAGAGGGGAGAGTCTTTAGTAGTACAAGCCAGAGAAATCTTCTCGTTTTTCTCTGTTCTTAAGAGAAGATACTGGGAGACGCACAGACACTGTAAGGAGAAATAGTTAATCTTGCTGAAATAAAGAAACTAGTGTAAATTACTTTTTAATTATACCATATATTTAATAATATATATTTATGTCTGTCCAAAGACAAACAAAGAAATGCATTGGGACAATCCTCAGGAAGTGCTTATCTTGCATTAAGAAGAGCAAATCCCGCATACCCTTGTTAGGCATTAACTGCTAATGCTGACATATTTGGCTTTTTTGACACTTGAATAGTGAAGAAAGAACACTGACCATAGTGCTGATGTGTATTTATTTGATGTGCTGGGCTAGTTTTTCTTGCCTATGTCACTTAATCATTATTACAAATCATCAAATTGTTGCTACGGTCCAATATAAGTAATCTCCCTGGTTCAAACTTCCATTTAAAAATGAAAATGTGCAATTAACTGCCTTGATTTCTGTGTAAATATTTAGCTGGCTAAGGGGTTTAATTTAGTTTAATGCAGTTGCACAGAACTCACTCAACAGGAAAATAATTGCCAACCATTTTGATAATCGATTGATTGTTAATTAAAATTGAATTTTCCGTGCAAGAAATCTTACTTTTCTCTGTTAATTAATTGTTGACTTTCTTTGGGTTTCGGACTGACAAAACAAGACATTTAAATACACAACCTCGGACTTTGAGAAACTTTTTCACTATTTTCACTCTATCAGAAAAATCGATAATAATAATAGAACTTAAGTTGGGCGCTGAAGTCGACAATAATTGACTACTGATGAAGAAATCCAGTTTTCACATATTTCCTCAGTAATTAACAACTCGCTGAAAGTGACAGGGTTGATAAATATAGCAAAGTGATCTATTTTCAGAACATCTATGTCATACTACCCATGCACCGGTTAATTGAGGCCATAAGGATGCACTCATCTGCCAGCAGCTTAAAAGGAAAGGATGTGGAACACAATCTGGTACTAAATGAAAGCAGAGTCAACAGACGGCCAGAGTAGGCCTAATTAATATCCTACTGCTAACAGATTGCAGCATGTGGCGAGCAGTTCTACACATGGCTTTAACCGGTAATAATGTGTAATTTTTTTGAATGCATAGAAATGGTTATTGTTCAGAGGTCACCAGACTTCACAATGATTGTTATTATCAGCTGTAGTGGTTTTCGAGGGTTTCCATCACAACGTTGAATAAGGACGAGCACTTATAGAAAGCAAGGCCCGGCAAACAAAACACACGTCCGCTAGGAAGGTGAGACTGCCTCGATCTGACTCCCTTGAGTACTGGGCGTGAATTACCCATGAGCCAATTTGAATAACATTCATTGGGATTTACAATGTCATTGGAACAAGGGTTGACATTCTGGTGGAGTGTCTGTGCTTCTCCTGCTCGAATCCCAGGTGGCCACACAAGGGCAGAATGAGGCATGGTGGCAAGTAGATTGTGCTAAAATGCAGAGGGCTGGATTCATTGCATGGATCCCGATAATGATCTGGACAGGCCATAAACATGACTGGGTTCGGACTCCCAGTCGTGCCTGACAGTGTGCTGTAAATGTGCAGCAGGACGCCGCTCCAGGGAGCGCTGAAGGACATCATGCTGGAACGGTGTTCATTTAATAACTGCAACCTAATCAGTTTAACCTTTTTGCTCGAGAAAAATAGGTTATTTACAGCTGTTCTGATTCTGTCGTTCCTCACTAATGGATGAAACTCCATATTTCATACACACACTGCTTACTAAGAATGAAATGCTCTTTGAATTTAATTTCTTTCACTCGACAGGGACGATGCAATTTAACATAGTGCCAATACAGAGCATAAAACTGATGTGCTACACAGAGAATGTATAGCTAATGCTAATTTTAACTCTTAATTCTTGTCCCTAGTTGGGATTTTACATGTATATTGTAATTAAAATATTCAGTTTGCAGTATCATAAAACCACAACACACATACACCAATACATCTTGGTCATTTAATGTAAATTTGCTTTAAATGCATTCAGCTCTAGTTTGCTTTTAGCCTCACTTAACCTTTGTTGTGAAGGATTTTATATCTGAAATTAATTTGATTTCAGGTGGTAATGTGTTCCGAAGTTGACAGCGCCTGACTGTCCAAATGTAGATCTACAATGTGCTATTTTAAAGTTTCCATTTACCGTTCTCCTAGGTACTCTGTTGCCACCTTGTCTTTGGATATATGTAGAAAGGGGCTGAGACTTTTAATACATTTGAAAAGTAATTTGAGAAAACAACGAGTAAAGCTCTCAAAGCTAAGCAGATTGTGTCTTTAGTATGTGACGGAGATGCAACCGGACAGGCTTTCCCCCATTATCATTAGAGCCTGATGGTATAAGGATGTAAGATGTTGGATTGTAGATGGTGATGCTTCATCCCATACTGTCATACAATATGAAAAATGATAGAAAATCATAGAGCGCATACATGACTGGGCTTCCCACATGGCTATATAGTGCCTGATTCATTTGATATAATTATGTTTGGTCTTTTCACTGTTTTTGAAATGTTCTTTATGTTTTATCAAATTTGAGCTGTGGGGCTAAAATTATTCCTAAAAACTTGACCTCCTCTATATCTAACCTCTAAACTTACAGACATACATTTCTTCCGTGATATTGTAGAGTAACAGGAAAAACAGCAACATTATCCTGCAATGAATATGCGTTAGAAAACACATATTTATTAGGAGGGATGTTGTCGTGACATAAACAAGTGCAGTGAGACTGACATATAATAAGTGTTAAAATATCTTACCTGCAAGGCATCCGGTGATTGATAGCAGAACAATTTGTTTCCATGGTAACATCATCTTTAGATGCCGAGGGCTAATAAGACTCTCATCCAATTGCTTGCGACTGGAATGCTCTCGCTTGAATACAAGAATTTTAATCTGAAGAGAAAGTAATTTTGGATGTGATTAAAATATGACATTTTGATCCAAATAGGACAAGCATTCATCAGCAAAAACACACTATTATAGCACTGCTAAGTTACATAATAAGTTCTTATTATTTTGGGTACTGTAAGTGGAGAGAGCGTGAATCTTGAGGAAGGAACAGCAGCAGCAGACAGATTCCTGAGGATACATACCGGCAGTGTGTTTTCTCCGGTGGCACAGAAGAAGAAACAACTGTTAAATGGATATGTTTTCATCCCGCCTAACAAGCTCAATTGTGCAGCTTTAAAGGGAAGTGAAGAAGGAAATGATTGACCTCGAAAGATACTTCTTTTTTCATATTTGACTAATAATAGGAGCTGGCAGACTGTGTACCTGCAATCCACAAAATGCCACTTCATACTTTAACAAAGGGTCTAGTGGGCGACTGAATGCAAGCAAACTGATTGTTTTTATTTTTTATCATCATTTCCTTAGATCAACAGAAAATACAAGAAGGCCACACACTAATACAATGCAGATGTTGCATTTCATTGTCAGCCACGAGTGTTGACTGACACAATGATACGTACTGTAATTTGTCAACCTTTATTTGTACCAAGGTATCCCATTAAAGGTGCACTCCAACAATGACTCTGACTGTGTCATCAGCATTACTGTCATCAGGAGAACACAGTGTTGGGCTGTAACACGAGTCACGCATTACTGCCACCGTGATTACTTTTGTGGAAAACACGTAGTGTAAGGGGCTGAATTTTTGGAATTCAGTAATTACATTGCAGTTACTAATCTCAATAATGATCCTGATGGACTGTTTGGGGGGCTGGTTTGTTTGCTGTTTAACCCGGAGCATTTTCAATTCAAAACTACAGACGGAAAAACCCTGAATAAATATAAGTCTGTTTGTTGATTCTGTAAAGTGCAACTGCATTGCATCAACGTTAGCTTGTCACTCAAGTAAGGCAGCAGAGGCACGGCAAAGAAAATACACAAACAAATATTCTAAAACATGAACTATTAGGCTACTTTGGTTGTGTTCAAACTTCGGAGCTGTTAGAAGGCAGTGAGTGGTTGAAGGAGCTGTGCTGAGTGATGGTTCGTGTCCACAGGGGCATCGCTCCGCTCCAAGCATGTGCAAACAGGTGCTCTCTTTCCCTGATACAGGAAACATAATGGAATGTTTTACCTTTTTTTATCCCCTCAAATTGTGGAAACATGAAACGTAATTACTGGAGTAGCCCTTTAACATCTCTGATCTAAAAGGCAATTTATTAGCAATGTTGCAATAAAATTAGTAGAACTCTTTTATTCGACTTCTGCATCGATATGATGGCAGGTATTTAATTCCTTGGACTAGCCAAAAACAGACATTGCAATCTCATTATGTCTCGATATTAAATTATGATAGAAGATTTTACCCTCCCATCCCCATCAGCTATTAGTGTCACAAAGATCTACACCCAAAGACTGATCATCAAATTGCTGCATCAGATATCCAATCTAACCAGTGATCAATGACCTGAATGGCCATTAAACTTTTCCAACGAGGACGTGAAACGAAGAGCGTACGACTGTAATTGTATTGTCAGTGGCACAGGAGGGGCTTTGCTCGAGCCCTGACCTACATCACACTAAGTGGAAACTGATACACCTCTCAGGATTAAAAATTGAACCCAAGCCCTCATCCTTACAACACAACCCTGTATGTGGATTAACCCAAGTCTGTCTTTGGAATTCTGGAAATATAATAAACCACTCACTTGTTTCACCAACTTGTAACTGGGAGGGGGAGTATGAAGCAGCATTGTGGTGCTTAGAAGAACCAGGAGAATCTACATTTGCCTGATCACAATTTAAGGACTTGACCGTCGTGGTGGCAGTAATTGTTACTCATCTGGTGTAATTGCAGACACAGTGAGATTCAGAGTGGATTTCCTGGTATCTTTCAACATTTAGGGGGCATTTTGCCTCTCTAAAAACCCATCACATTGGATTACACGGATTGAGATTCTACTAGAGCAAAAGCAAAGAAAAAAAAGTGTGTGCTGCATTTTTCAGCTTGAGTGCAGTATTAACTGCCATTTGGTTCTGGAGGATCCGGCTTCGTCATCCCAACCCGTCACTCTAAGAAGCCTCATGATCCTGAGAGGAAAATCTCCTGAAAATACTTTCTTTGCAAGTTGGCTGTTACGCAGTTGATGGCACAATGTCTCTGCTGATATAATGGATGTTTGTCCCTGAGCACAGCTTCATTCTGCAGTCTGTAAAACATGCAGTGACATTTTCATTTGTGGGCGTATTCCTTTTTAGTTGAGTTGTGTCTGAATTAATGGTTAATTAAAAGGCCAAACGGAATGCCAGTTTGTCAGGCCATTGTGTAAGAAGAGTCACCCTTGCCTTAAAAAAAAAAGAATTCAGCGGACAGCTTTTCAGTGGCTCTCAGTGGAGAGCTTAAGTGTCTCATGATGCTCCAAAAGCCATTTCAGAGCTGTGAGAATTGTATCACTTTTGACCTTCAAAAATCTGCACCAGTGTCAAACCTTACTGCATATAAGCTGAAGCTTTAGCAAAATCCCCAAAAAATAAAAACTCTGGACACAGAGAAAACAACTCCCTCTGGGGCTTTGTGGGACGATGAAGGTGAGATGGCATTTTCTTTCTCCACTGAAATGATGAGCAAAAGATTGCTCTGCCAAATGTAATGAGGCATCACACTTTCACCTCCACAGAAGCTAAACCTAATGGAAGTCATTGGCTAAACGCATTCCACAGTAAATGAGATGACTTCTTGGTTAGTGGGGCTGTTGTTTGGCACATAATTGATAGGAAAGGTGGTTAAAGGCATCCATTCCACCCCCCACCCTCCCCGAGGGCAGCATAATTGCAAAAGAATCCAATAAGGGAGTGAGGAGAGGAGAGTTTGTATCATAGGGGTGTGCATGCTCAAGGTTTTGTATTCAGATCACAAAGGTACACAGAGCTGGGAGATCAAGATATATGAGATCATAGAAGAAGAAAAAAACCTCACTCTGTCAAAATTGCACACCAGTGGCACAATGGGTATGCATTCACTACAGTATATGATGCATTCATTCCCACTAAGTTATTGTCTTTATGACATTCTGCTGCCATCTCCATTAAATCACTCAGCAAGAGAACCTGGGAGACCAGGATCCGCCACCAGGGACGGACTCAATCTGAATACACAGCTGCTCTGTGCTTCCGCCAATGAATGAAGAATTCACAATCAACTGTGCACTGATGCCTCCTAATTTACTCTGAGTAACTGAAGACCTGCACATGTCTATTTCACACGAGCCTGGGAGGATAAAAAAAAATAAGTGAAGTGATTAGGAAATAAAGGCAGAGCTTAATGTTTGTATTTTACGGCTTAGAATACAGCAAAATTGTTTGATGAAAAGAAAAAGCAAAGTAGGAGTAATTGTTTCGGTATTGATTGCGTCACAGCTCTGCATTATCTTAGGTGTGTGAGTAATGATGCCCAGGACACACACACACACACACACACACACACACACACACACACACACACACACACACACACAACCCAACTATCATGAATCAATTATAAAGGAAGTGGTTGAACTCATATTTTCTCCTGAGGTGTTTCTTCCATGTCGTTTCAAGTACAGCCTTGTAAGGTGAGAAAGAGAAGTAGCCACTTCACACGTGTGTCTGATGCATGTATGAATAAGACAGCATGATTAGAACTGTAGCTGAGGTCACTTATTAATGCTGGGGCACAGCATATAAGCAATGAGGGAGCTCCAGAGCGAATAAACAGCTTGTGAAGTGTTGCTCAAGTGAAGAGCAGCAGGGACATTATGTCACTTCATGCTCAATATCAGGGTTTTCACACACAATGCATAAAAACTGTAATTTCACATTCACATATAACCTTTTTTTTTTTTTACATTTTAAATGTGTTTAACACAGTAGAGCTAAATATCTGGGCAGGACGCTCTGCAGATGTTATAAAGATGTGTATTTTCATGCGAAACAAATCACTGAATCTCTGGAAGACAGCCGGACGCCCCCAGTGACTTCCTCCTATGTTAAACACGGCTGCATCCCTCAGCTGCTGCTTAACGCAGGGGCAGGAGAGTAAGTGCACTTAAAAGAGAGGGGAGCAGCGATCCATTTCTCAACCCTATCATCAGCCAGGCACATACCCTAGATCCTCATCATAGATACAGCCACAAACACATAACTGGAGGTCAAGGAGGAGCAGGAGACACTCATGCAGGCTCTTTACATTTTTTATATTTTTTTATATTCAATCCATTTCACATCCTTTCCGGAAAAGAAACTTGCTATGCAATGTGCAATGTAATTGCCACTCTGGTTCAATCAAAAGGGCTTTTCGAAGCAAATGGTGCTACCAACTCATCCTCGCACGGCCATGCTGCCTCATAGAATAATTCGCTGCATGTCTTCAAAGACACGTTTCACCTCTCATTTGGATACTGCTCAAAATATGTGAGAAGGATCTATAAATAAACATGAATAGAGGGGAGAGTGATTACAATCCCTGCTGAATAGTAGGATACTTTGAAGATGGGGCAGGCTGAGCATTTCACTCTCACTGTTGTCTGTTCTTTTGCAGTCTGGGTGGAGAGGGGGGAAAAATGTGCAGACCACTGGTGGCCAAATATTTGCTTTTCTAGAAAAATTATATTAATGCAGCTGAGCTGTTGATTAATTTCTCTAATAACACTGTAGGCTGCAACATAATCCTGTGAGATTTTTTTAAATGTTACAAAAATATCAGGATATTATTCTGTTAGATATATTAAAGCACAATTTAGAAAGAAATCCACAAGCTGCGACTCTTTTCCTCTGCAGAGACTGAAATAATTGCCCTGAACAAGTTAGAGAGAGAGCTTTTCTCCGGTCCTCCTGGTGCTGTTTCTCTATGTGACTGAGCAGAGCAGCACCATATGGACTTTGTCCTAGATGAGGGAAATGAGCCCCAACAGTAGAAATCCCAGTAGGACCATCCAAACCATTTGAGACTCGTCTAGAAACGCAATCATCAGCAGCATGCACGTGTGACCACGATCAGCATGCACACTCTGTCTCAGTGCCCTTTCTCAGATTGTAGATCATTTAAAAAGACATCTTGCCACAGAGATATTAGCTTATTTTATTTTGCAAATTAACTTGCATTTGCTTCTATTAAAAGGCAGCAAACATAGCAGCACAAAGTTTCTTACATATTCAAATTAAAAGGTAGGAAAATAACACAAACTGATGATTTCTGACCGGACACTTACTTATTCTAGGATGCAATTGTTTTCTTCTTCATTAAACTGCTTTGATTGTATTCCAGTGTCAGTTAGACATGTTATTTGTGGCTCTAGTGAGCATATCACATTTCTCACAGCAACTCTTGTCCTCTCAGAAGCCAAAGGAGAGGCTGCTCTCTGCTGCTCCAGCAGTGTTTGCGCTCTGCACTTAATTCTGCTCCGTCTAAGTGCGTCTGTCGGTCCTTGAGGATGGGACTAACAGCAGCCTCTACCTCGGTAAATTCCACAATCAGTGAGTTGAGGATGGTACGCGCGGCACCGGGATGCTCCTCGATCTCCTCGTATTACACTCCACAAGATGTTGCCAAGAAGCAGAGAGGACAGCGGTGCCTCTGAGCGGAGAGACTCACATTGTGCGCATCCCCGGGCTCTGCTCTCTTTGTACGCAGAAAGAAGCGCCCACTGGTGACGCGTGAAAAACACCCATCGCAGCAGAGTAATGCGCCACCAGCCTATAGGCACCTGCCATTCCTCTGCTGGAGTGGGAGCACATTTGATCTCGGGATATATATCGCTATGAAGAGTAGTTATCAAAAGGGAATTGACAGGAATATTTTTGGGAATCATAAGGTTTATTAAAAAGCGAGAGAGAAGAAACACTGAGGAGGACATTCTGAAAGGAACAAAACCTGATTATCATGTATCACAATTATCAAACTGCCTAATATCTCATCTTAATAAACGTTTTGGAGTGTTATGGTGGTCAATTGATGCAAGGCATTTTGCAGTATAGATGATGTGAATTCCGCCTCTGCTGATCAATGAAAAAAGGAGAGATGAAGAAAAAAAAGTGGTGTGCATTAGTGAAAAAAGAGGCTTTTATACATGGAGTAAAACACATCAACAGTTATTCTTTATCAGATGTGGAAAGTGTCCACATATTGTCTTCAGCCAGAACCAGAGAGTGTAAGAGGCTTTCATGCTGAAGCACTGCTGCACTAAAAAGTACAGTAGCTGCAAAGATGGGATAGGACCACACAGACAAATATTGTGTCAACTAATCTAAATTGAAATTATTTTATGATGCAACTATACCAACACGTTTTAAGTCTTGAGTGTAGTTTTTCAAGGGCATTCAGTCACGTGCTTATAAACACACGGGCTAAAAATATGGGATTCTTGTTACATTACACATCTGGGCCACTAGATTGTGATCTGAAAACTGAAAACTGAACATAACATCAATACCATCAGAAAAAAAACTAATTAGAATAAAGAAAGGGGGGGGGGGTAAAATAAAAAAATAACAATGATAGAAAATTGAGGGAAAGAAGACGCTTCTTGTTGTAGCTTGTAATTGTAAGTGTCATTGTTACATCAAAGAGTGCAATACAGGACCACAGGTAAGTTATTCTGCATATACATATTCACAAACACATATATATATATATATATATATATATATATATATATATATATATATATATATATATATATATATCTATATAAACACACACATCAAATACTGTACGTGAGCACACGTATGCACATACCAATTCATTCACTCCTAATTATTTGTTCGGTTATACAAACAAAAACCAACATATCGACATCACAACATTGACTTATGCAGGTCCTCTTTATCTAAAGCTGCACTTATCAATATTTTCATAATGAGGTTCAAATGATTATGTGTAATGTGAAAGAAGTTGCTTGTAGTGATGAACCAGCTGTCCCCTGACTCTGTAGTGTCTTTCAGCTCTATTGAGCGTTTTAGCATCTTTCAGCTCATTGCTTTAGTTTTTACAGTTTAGTTTACTCACCAGCAGAGAAAAACTAACAACAGGAATTCAAATTAAATTTTTATCTGCCATTTTAAGATTATGAGCATTATGAGTAACTATTACTATTGACTGAATAAATAGTTTGACTGCCAATGTATAGGGATGGGGCCTTTACGTTTCCAAATTGTGTTCACCATGGGAATGATTTTGATGATTGAATCATTCATATTAGTTCATTAAAATGTGTATTATATATTAGTATTGTGTTTTATTCTTTTTGAATTACTGATCTGTTTCAGTTCATGAATCAGTTAATTGGCACCTATCTTATATATATTTGCTGAACATTTTCCGTTCATGATGTTAAATATATAGCGATATCAACTGAAATGAAAGCTGATGGCAACAGAGAGAGAGCTGATAATGTTTGACAGCAGCAACATGATTGGCTGTTAGAGATTATGGCAAAATCTAGTTGGTTAACAAAAAGAGTGGACGCCCATAATCCGCTGATTAGAAGTAGTTGGAGGAGTGAGAGAGAGAATTGAGAATGAATGAAGCATAAAGGTATTCTTCCTGATTGAACCTTCGCTGAGCTTTATTAATACAGTCACCTTTTCCCAGTGTAGGTGGCATAGTCTGATTGCTTTCCACCATTGTCTTATACGCAGGGTATAATAAAGACCTGAAAAACCGTACTGATACTCAGCAACATATGCATGTTCACTCATTGATTCAAATATCTGGATAGGCGTGACAATGGATTATTAAAAGGAGAAAGGGGCCCACTGAGGCTGCATATGTACAGGGCCCAGATGTGTTTCTGCTACGCCACAGCTCACCAGTCTCATCAGCATTGTTTCAGCAACAACCGATATGAAAACATATCAATATTGTATTTACAACTTGTTGTGCTGCACCAGGCAAAACATAGCATTGCTTTTTCTAGCAATGCAGTTATATGTTTTTATGAATATAATTGTTTAACAATCTTTATTTTTGGCAGGTTAATTATTAATTGTTTTTGCCATGATAATTTGAAAAAAAAGTAAATAACTAATAATAATTATCCAAATAGGACTGGAATTAAAACTCATGAATGGTTTTGGTCTTCTTTAGAACATGGTGTGGTGGTGCACTTCAGCCTGCTGTGGCCAACATGTGTATTACAACAACAAACACAAACGTCACAAACTCAGGAGAGAAAACTATTAAAATCAGACTAAGAAGATGGATCCACAGGAAAAGAAAAGTCTGGCTTGCCACTCAGGGCTTCACTTATTAACATTGGGCCCCTCGGATCATCACAGTATGGTCCTTATTTAATCAAGCATATGTTGTGTATATCCTTGATTTTTAACTACAAAGAAGTGAACTTTAATACAGATACTGAAATACATCGGATACTGTTAACCAATATCATCCATCATTATACTGACTATTTGATTGAGCCCATTCTTTTCAGGGTCAACTGCGAAAATTGACCAAGATTTCCTCCCAATGGAGGTACAGTATCTCACATCCTCTCACAGGAGAAGAAGCACACATAATTGAATGCCTGGCTTTGATTTCTTAAAGGCTGATATACTGTGGTGCTCTCTGTATCCAAGTAGCCCAAACAATAGTCTATTCAACACGGGAAGCTCATTGTCACTGAATCTCCATAAACAACCGCCGCATTTGCTCTTTTAGCCATTTTCTCCACAACAATCGACTGTATGTCACTATAGTGTGTGATTCTTATGTTCTCAGCAACTGTGAACGGGTCCGTGTCACTTTTTGTCAACATTGGATATCTCTTTTTCAAAACTCTTCATCACATGTGCCAGCGACTTTCTTTCAAGTTAAGTGAAGCCTTTAAAGATTGACTCGTCAGGTCGTCAAAAAAAGAAAGAAAAGAAAATAGGGCAAAGAAGAGGGCGAGCGGCAGACATTCAGCTTCATGTTTTATGTCACTCATCACACTAAATAAATCTCCCTATCACTGCAAAGATAATTGCTGTTAGTTTTATCTGGTCCAATCCATTTGATTGACTTAAATATTAAAATGATGAAGATATGAATATTTAATGTTTCTGGGCACAGGAGAACTCCAGGGGGTATTCAGAGAGACTGATGGGAAATACAGAGGAGGTGAAAAGCCATTAATTAAGGTCATTTGGTATCGTATTGGTTGTGGAGAGGTGGGCAGGAGTGGGGGTTTGTGTTTGAAAGAAATGACAGTTCAAGGTCAGCAGCGATATGAGGCTGCCACTGCAAATAATCCAGCCTCACCCACGAGTAACTAAGGTGGTGAAATGAATAATGAGACCATTCTGCACGTAGTAGCATCCATTTGAGAGAGTAGAAGTCCTGCTCAAGCGTCCTGGAGAGAGACTCTGTAGGTCGACCAGGGCTAGAGCTTATTTATAGCTGAATCTGAACCCTGAACTCTCTGTGGAGGAAGACAAAAGAAAATTAACGCTCTCTTACAATTAAATACTGAGGTGACACTGTACATATCAAAGCAATATTCAGTCACATTTACATTTGATAAAGTTTTTAAACCTAACTGACCTTAAAAGGAATGTTAAGTCAAAGAATATTGCCAATGTTTTGCCTCTAAACCTGTTTTAAGTGTCAGATTTCACATTTTGATGAAGGCAGAAATGAGTATTGCTTGGTATTAACCCTTTGAACCCTTGACTGTATTTGCCTGTTTTTCACTTCCTTTAAAGGCTTATGGAAAACTCATCGCTCTATGTGTCTTAGGCATGTCATATATTGCTTTCTTCAAAATAAATGGCTACTCAGAAATGCCACCATCTGGCATGTCAGTTGCACCACATAAGTTCTTAGTTTTGTATTTGAATACAAATATTTACAGAAAAGAAAATGCCTGTATGAGCACAGTGTTTCAAACGCAACAGAGATCTGTATATGAATGAATAGAAGAGAATACAACATGGGTTTCAGGAACGGTGTTGATTGGATGGTATTTTTTCACTCCTACTGTTTTTCTAAAATTTTAAATTTGGGATGAACATGTTTTTAGTTTTTTCCCATTATGCATTGGTAGATGTAACAACCCTGTCCTCTAAAACTTACATTCTCATCCGCCGAAGCTGCATTCTCAATTACGTTTCGAGGGAACTGTATTTTCCGGATTATGGTCGCAGTTTTAAACTCATGGTTTTTGTTTTGAAACAAAACTATTTGGTTAGGGTTAGTAAAAGATCATGGTTTGGGATAAAATAAGTAAGTAAATATACCATTTTAATTTCCTTTTTGACTTAAATGACGCAAAATTGCTAAAATGATTTGCGATGTTTATAATGCATTTTTCATCTGTTGGGGTCCTCTGCCCTCTGCTGTGCAGCACATTGAGAGATCCTTTAAGAAGCCATATATGGGCATAACCATATGCAAATCAAATACAATAGAAATCCTCCTCTGTCCGCCCTTAATGTGGAAATGGAATGGAAATGTTATCTTTGTAATTATGATCAGTTTTCTCTCTTTTCGTATTTAGGATTGGACTTGTGTTACTACAAGGACCCTGCACGAGGAGAGAAGTTAGAAAAAGAAAACAAGTGGAAAGTGATCAGAAGGATGAAATTCACCTGAATGTGTACAGTGCTTCCTAGTGAGATATAATACAGCTTTGACTGAGATTCTAGAGAGTTTTTTAAGCTCCGGGCTTGGCAGCACACAGCACTAGTTTCATTGTTGTTACTGCCAGTTCTCTAAAGTTGGAGGTATAACAACATCCACTGGTGAGAATAACACTTTATGTTTTATTGGTGCACTTTGGGTCCGTGCTGCAAAGAAAAGCCAAGTGGGTAACACCTCGCCATGAATTTGTCAAAGGTGGAACAAGTGTAGAAGGTCGAGGGAAAAAAAACACTAAGAGAAAGAAACCAACATTGTTACTGTATGATGTGTCCCATGCAATGCAAAGGATGTTAAGGAAGAAAATCAAATGCCTTCCAAATGTTGAGAGGTGCAATACTTGAGGAAAATGTGATCACACTATATGTATAATATATGAAAACTGTACATGGAATACAAACGTAATACATTATAAGATGTAGACACACTAGTAAATAGGGTGAGAAAAAGGAACAGAATGGACAAGTATAGTAAAAATGGGGGTACTATCGGGGTTCTCTGGTAACATGATGACATGCTCAAAGGTTGGGTTAGACACAGCAAACACGTAACAAAACACTTCATTAAAAATCAACCAAAAAAAAGTATGGATGTCACACTGTGAAGAAGCCCGACTAGAGTGTCAAGGAAGGTGATCGAAGTCTGTTAAAGACTAGAAAAAAAAGTGATTTATTAACACAGTGTAACCAGAAATAAACAACTAAATTGCAAAACTGAACTCATCAAAGTCAGTTAACGCAGAACCATACTTCTCTCAGGGGTGTGTCAGTTTCCTCACACCTAAAACAGGTAGATATCAAATGTTTCTTGTATCAGGAAAACATTATCCTTACAAACAAGTCTTAACTCCTACGCCATTTTGCAAAGAAGTACTCTTGTTACCATGGTTCAACAGGCTTAGGTTTTATTTCAACATTTCAACATTTAGGCAAGATTCTTATTTCATTTCTACATTTATTATATTTGGTGGGGGCAAAAGCATGTACTTTAAACAATTGAGGGGGACGTGTACCCTGCCACCCCTCAAAACCTACACCATTTCTAATGTAAATATGTTAGCATGCTATTGTTAGCATTACACACAGAGCTACGGCAAGCCATAGAACACCTTAGCCTAACAAAGTACTGCAGAAGTTGACAAATGCCTGCTGAAAGGCACGTCTGACAACTGGAAGCTGATCCGGATGTGTCCTACGATGGCCACCGTACAGAGGAAAAACACCTTCTAATTGGCTGCCAACCTAGCTTGGCTACCTTTCCTCTCGCGCCATCCTTAAGTTGCCTTCAAATGATAGGAAATGTTCTCTGCGCTCACCGCGAGGTAGTTCGCAGAGATCATTTCAGTGAAGGCAGCTAGTTTTGTTTCTATGGTTACCTCCTCTGCTTGCCTGCAATTTATGTGAGACAGAGACAGATGTGCACAGTTCCATCAACACTGGCTGTAGCAAGACATAATGTTGTTAGTTAGCCTACAGTAAGCCTGAAACCCACCGGGATTTGTTTTGATCCTTGTTATTATCCCTGCCACTGGCAATATACTACAAGCCGAGGGTACTGGGAGGCAGGGCCAAGAGGCTTTGGAGTGCGGGGCTGGAATAGACAGTGGCTGCTGTCTCCCTCTTTTGATTGGTCGCTCTGAATAGCTTATACTGACCAGTGGTGGACGTAGTAGGCCTACTCAGATATTTTACTTAGGTAAAAGTAGTAATACTACAGTGTAAAAAATACAATGTAAAGTATTGCATTCAAGATTTGACTTAAGTGAAAGTATACAATTAGCATAAAACTTTACTTAAAGTATCAAGAGTAAAATCATCATTCTGCACAGCAGCCCGTTTCAGCATAATATATATTATATTATTGAATTATAATTATTGATGCATACATTTTTACTATATGTATGTATGGCCTGGTAGCTTATGAATTTCACCAAGGGATCAATAACGTTTTATGTAACCTATAATAACACATCTACATTCTTTATACTAATATACATTTTTAACAAATATATAAATAATATTTCAAAAACAGGCACCTCAAAAAACAAAAACATTTCACAAATTAAATGTGCATGATTGAACACTTGGTGTGTATCAGAACATTGATCGGGCTGGAGACTGTGGGTGTTGAATGTGACCAATCAAAGAAGGGAGAGAGCAGCCACTGTCTATTCAAGCCCCGCCTCCAAAGTCTCAAAAGTCAACTTGACAGCGAGCAAGTGTTGAGAACAGGGAGCACAGGGAGGGTCGAGCTTGTGCTCATCACAGTCCCGTGCTCATGGGCCCTATTTGTGCAGGCAGAGCAGAATTATTTTGCAAGGATAATCCCTGTAAGGTAAGGGAGCCAATGTGTTGAGATTTGCAGTGAGAAAAATAAACATAAAAGGTTTTTGGTTTTTTTTCAAAATAAAGTTTGTTGTTAAATATGTTACCTTAATCTTTTTCTTTCTTCACAAACTTCTTTATGAGAGAGGATTAGCTGACGTGCTGCTGCAACTTTATTTATAAATGTTTCTTAATTGGATGGTCTCTCATACACACACACACACACACACACACACACACACACACACACACACACACACACACTTTTTTTCCAACGCACTTCTGAAATGAATCTGGCGTCTCTGCTACTAACTAATGCTTTGTGTTTTATAATGAATCTGCGTTGTCTGTGTCTGATGTTAGTATGTCTGCTCTACATGTACTCTGTTAGTTGTATGCAATACACTGTAAATAAGTGAACAGTCAGGATGTGTACTTAATATACTGAAGTAGTATTCACACTGTCTATTGAGTGCAAAACAGTCTGACAACTGTTTCATCACATGTTGCAATTCTTTATATTGGGTTTTGCCTTTAGTAGAAAACCCAGTCCCTACTGGTTGCTCACATTGTGTTTCCACATACTGTATGCAGAAGCATATTCACTGAACAATTCTGTCAGTGACTCAATGTACCAATATGGGTTTTGTAACGTTTCAGTTTGCATAAACACTGGTATTTTCTGTTAAACCTTGTTGGACATTGTTAGTTCTCAGTGAACTATTGCATAATGTATTTGTTCTTCCAGTAAAGCTGAATAATTGTGTCTCTAACAGAGAAGCGGAGGTGACTCACAACATCACCTGTTCAAATCGTTACATTTTCTGCATTAATTTCCTGAAATTAATGTAAAGCTTTATTTCGGGCTGAGTTGTCCGATGCACCAGAGAACTATTATCATTTCAAAACAAGCATGTATAGAAGATCCACATTGTCTAATGCTTCTGGAGACAATGGTATACCCACCATCATGATCCTGTTAAAGTAATGCTTTAATATTTTGAGAATTACACATATTCACTTTCGTCTTGAGAGTTTTTAATGAGAATGATACCACACTAATTTCTATACGCTAAATACGAGGAAGCAACCAGCAGACAATTAGCTTAGTTGAGCATAAGGAAGCTACCAGCACCTCCAAAGCTCACTTATCCACACGCTGTATTTTGTTTGTCCAATCCATACAAAAATATTAAGTGTAAAAGCAATTTGAGGTTTTGCGCAGAGTTATGCATTCAACAATTTTTCTCTTTGACTTCCTGGAGTCTTGTTGTCACCTTGTTATTAGCAATCAACCAGTGGGACTTGAATACCCGCTTTAAAAGCAACTTTATTTTACTTTGTTACATGACTTAAAAGTGCCCTGACAGAGGCATTTGACCTTCCAGCCTTTTAAAATAGAAACAACTGGGATATCTGGGACACCACAATCCCTGGAGCGGATCATGTGATTAATGCCAGTTATATTTTTTCCTACTCATTATGACCTCTATTAAAAAATATGAACAAGTATGAACAAAATAGCATAAGGAACCATGTGATACGATAGATAATTTTGAAAAATAAGCTATGTGACAGTGAAAATTAACTATACTGAATAAACGGCCTAATTGTGATTAATTATTCATTTCTACTAAGCTAACAATCGGCAGCAATAGATGCTGGAACATGTCCTAGTCATACTAATTTAATTTACAGTAGTTAGCTTTAGGAACTCTGAACGTTTACATACAATAGATAAACTGAATCAAAATATAGCCTATGCAGCCACATAATCACACAATTTCTGATAAGGGAACATAGCAATTTATCGGCTGATGGGGCCATTTTGAAGCTTCATGCCCCTGGGCAACAACACAGTCAATTTCTTTTTTATTAGTATAGGCAACATAATGCTTAATTGTAGAAAGAGCTTATTTAATTATGGCAACAAATGTTACTCAGTCAATTATGTTGCAGCTTTACCAATGGTTTCATAAATCAGGCTTAACATTGGCTTACTACAATTGTGCTATGTCCTCTCATAGTGGATAATAGACATTATTAAAATTGTATATGGTAAAACCAATACCAGAAAGTTAAGATTCTGGTTTTAACTTAATTTGATCAAATATGTTACAACACTTGTACTTTGTAGGGAAGCATACTCATACTCACATTTATGTCAAAGGTTGTTCCAACAATAGTATATAGTACAGTATGCCAGTCGCGTACTGCAGAGACAATGAGCTGAGTGTTTTCTCAGTCTAAAGCTCTAGGCTAAATTATGTTCAACTCTGATTCAGTAATATTGTTGTTTTAACTGACCTTTACATGAACTTCATTGACATTTTATGACCACTGAGAGCGGCAGAGTCATGCCGATTAAAGGCTGCATCCCAGTGCAAAATGTAGAAAGAAAAGAGGCTGGGAGGTTAGGGAGGCATAAAGAGGGAGATAAAATGTGAACAAATTAGATTGTCTGGAAAACATTAGCCATTATACACCTCCAAGCGGCCTTTGACAAACTTAATTCACTGCAGACAGAGACTAGAATTAGAGGGGAGATTGTAGAGATGTAATGCAGAGAGAAAATATCACACACGTTTGGAAAATAGTTCTTGAGTTGTGGAGTTGGACATTACCAAGAGAAGATTTATTGCAGAGTTGGGACGAATAAAAAGTATTTCAAGTTACAGTTTATATAAGAAATCAGATGACATTAACTCAACCTGATTTATTATTTGAAATAACAGGTGTCAAATTGCTTACAGGCCAACAGAAGATCACCCGAGCCCTCTCCCAACTTGGACCAGAGGAACACAGTATGTTAGAATGCTATTTATTGACTATACTGTAGTACAGCATTCAATACCATTTTGACCCCGAACCTTGTCATCTAGCTCAGAGACTTAGGACTTAACACCACCCTCTGTGATTGGATCCTGAGCTTCCTGACGGGCTGAACCCAGGCTGTGTGTTTAGGCACTACCACATCTTCCACCCTAACTCTCAACACCGGAGCCCCTCAGGGCTACATGCTAAGCCCTCTCCTGTACTTAATAATGGTTTTGGAGTTGTAGGTGGCCAGCAACCCCCATCTAAACATCAGCAAATCTATTGCGCTAAATGGAGATGAAGGGACGCGAGAAGGAGAAGAACACAGCCCCATCTCTATCAACAGATTATTATTATTATAAGTGTCTGACAACATTATGGAAAAAGAGCCTAAAGAGAAATAAAATGTTTTCTTTCCCTTTTCACTTGTATAACCAAGTTTTGCTCTAGGAGAAGTTTCGTTTTGAAATCTTGCGAGAGGGTTAGGCCTCATGCATATTGTGGAAATCAGTTTAATACACAGCCAGGACATTGAAAATCCAATACAACAAACTCTTTCGGCCACCTCTCCCTCCTCCTCTCACTCATGTTTCCACCGCTGTCTTCCAGCAACAAGTCACCTCTTGTGAGACTTTATAACGAGAGTTCTCCTTGTGCGAGACTGGGTTAGACACAATAACGAACAGACCGGACCAAGCAAAAGGTAAAGAAAATATTTTTTATTTCTCAGTGGGGTCCTTTCCATAATGTTGTCACACACTTATAATAACATTCTGAGCCTGTCAATGTGCAATTTTAGTGGACATACATTGTTGGTGCGGAATTGCCCGGAAGGATACATTTCAGCCTGTTTTGAGGCTGCAACGCTCTCGCTTAATACTGGGCCAATTTTATAAATTGTTGTCCCTATTAGTCACTTAGACACAAATATGGTACAATAGGTTCCAGGTTGAAAAATACAGAAGTAACCCTTTAATGAGCATTGCTGAAGAGAGCCTGATAATCTAAGATGTTCATTGCCAATGACTGCTTCTCTGTAATTGCTGTGCACATGGCAATAAATAACTTGGAGTAGGATATGGTCATTATGGGCATGATATTGGGGTTCTGTACTGACAGATGTCAATGTATCTGGGTCAGTGGTGTCATCTCATAGTGGCTCATTTCATCTACTGCCTCTCCCCTGGGTTAAGCTCTTTCCACATGCTTACATATTTGAATATTTAGATAGACATTTGATCACATTTGTGGCTAATGTAGACATTACTGCACCCTTGCAGGAGAGGAACGGTGGTAAATAAGTGTTATCTTTATTTTCTAAGCAGTAGTGTTTTTCTATGTTGGCTGCTTTCTCAACAACATTCTACAACAACAACATTCTAACCAAACCGATTAGGGAAACATGGTGAAAACAGCCAGTTAAGTTTACTGGTGTGAGCAAGTCTTCAAGGAGTACGGTGGTGGAGGAAAGCTAATGCTATATTCTCTCCTGCCTCGACAGCCCCTGGGACCCAATTTAGGTGTTAATATGGAACAAACAAAAAAACCTTGTAGACTGCTTAATTTAAACATGCAGGGATGAGGTTTCCCGTGCTTGTTTTTTATTGTAGTTTAAATATGTGGCATTTCACATTAAAGTGTGATGAACAAGTATTTTTGTTCAATGTTACTTACTCACATTTGGTCCATGTTTTTAATATTTATGTTTTTATCTGCTCATGTGTGAACGTCTACTGATGTAGTTTGCAGACAGGACATTGAATAGAAGTCTTGTAATATGTTTATGAAATTGTCTTGTACAGGCAATGCTAGTCAAATCATGACTACAGCACAGAAAAGCATACCAGAATGAATTGGATGTTTATTTCTATGAATGGTAAGGAAGAGCGGAGGCCTCTCAGGGAGAAATCTAAATAGTGCATGAAGCTGAGAGCCTCTAAGTGATCACTCATGGCCTTTTCTGCAGATGTTGATACACTGATATTCTGAGATGTACTGTAAGTGATTCCGAGAGAGAGAACCGATGGCGGCATTCATCAAAATTTACCAGGAAGGAAGGATCATGAGGACATTAATTGGTATGATTTACTCCAGCATCGAGTAGAATGAGCAGCTGTGTTTTTACATCGGAGCGAGACTGCGATCCTCAGCGGCTATGACCGTGCACAGCATTTTTTTTCTTTACCTGTACGATTTTGAAAGTTTTGCCGAGGCTATGAGGATGTTCCTGTTGTTCCGTCATATGGTCCTGCCAAGCTGGGGCCTTTGTTCCTTGGCAGCATGCCACCACACAAACCACTGCCAGAGGAACTGTGTCATGCCCTGCTCAGTTTGGTGCATAGACAGGGAACGCAGGGAATAATCCATTCCATTTGATAGCTTTCTGGCAAGATTTTGAGTGGCTGTCACGGCAACTTAAGAACAGATTTGCTGTCAAAACTGAAATATTATGTATATCATTACCCATCTATTAAGGCACTTGCTCGCCCCTAGGCCGAACTGCTCTCTGTAAAATGAGAATAGCTATTTATCCACAATCTCTGCTCTGCTCGGTATATGTAACTTCAGCAAGAAAGTTTGAAAAACAAGATTGTAAAGAGAAACTTGCAAGAATTGAATACATCACTCTCCTGTACAGAGAAGCAGTAGGCAGCCTTCTAAGTAAGGGGCAATTACATTATCTTGTTTCTAATCAGTCACTGAAAAAAATTCTAATTACAAGCACAATTTGGGTGTCCAACTGTAGTAGGAGAGAAAATGAAAAACTGATCAGACAATCATTACACTGACTCTTATACTTTTTCCTGGAGCAAAGCCGACTGATCTAGGCCAAAGTCAGCCAAGACAATATTGCATGGCCGGACACAAAGGAGCAATCTAACTAAGTATTCTTTCTGCCACAGGGTTTTTTAGTGATGGAGAAATGTAGAAACCTGGCATGGCTATTGAACGACGCAGGGTGGGTGTCAGGTTCAGCAATTGGGGTTAACAAGTGAACAGGCCCTGCCTCAAACACCTCCTGCAGTCTTAGCAGTAAATTCTAGCACTGCATGCTTTCCAGAATGCCCTTCCACCCCTGTCCACTTTCAGCCCGTAAAATAGCACAGGTAATAACTATCACAACAACATTAATCTCAATAACAGTAGGTTAATGGAACGTGCTAGAAACAGCACATTTGTCAGTTAAGAAACCACATGGACCCAAGAAGGACCAAAGGCAGAGCTCAACTGATAAAGGGTTTGGCCTCATCAGTAATTACTGAAATAAGAGTGTTCCGTTATATAATTTATCAAAAGATAACAAACAATTGTAAGAATGCTAAAAAAAAAAAGAAAATATCCACCAACAACATTTATACAGTACTGTGTATTCTACCAAAACATCAATACACTTATCTGCTGTGTGCAGACCTCTTTAACTCTACGGTTGAGTGAGCACCTGTCTTCCATGACTTCTCACTCAGAGGCCTTTGGAGGTCCACTGGTATTAATTAAAACCAGAACGAGCTTCTCAACACAGCTCTGGCACAAGCTCAGAGCTCCTCAATTAGCTGCCAAACAACTTGTATTCTCATTGGTTTCCCAGGTTACATCGCAGATTTACTTCAGTTCAGAGAAGTAAAGTCACTCAGGAGACGTTCGGGCCTTCAAAGGTACTGTGGCAATACAACAAGCTCTCATTGTTCACTCTTCTCGTGAGGCGGCATGTTTTTTTTGATACTCCTTTGTCCTTCTTTTTGCCTTACCTTTTGCAACTACTTGTGCCTTGTCAGTACTGTCCTAATTCTTTCTCATTCTTGTACTAAATCAGTTGGTTACGATCAGAGCATTGTCGGACAAAAAAAATACAGGTTAAAGACAGCAGCTGTGCTGTGAGATTGACTATATATACATTTAAGATGAAGACAGTCAAGGTTACAAGCAACAAAGCATCTGTTTCCAAATCTGTTATCACATTAAAATGACCTGGACATTTGTATTTATGCTGAAAAATGTTGGCAAGACTACCTTAAGTTATATAATAAATATGGTTGCTGAAGAACAGATGCTCTGCTTATAAAATGTTTCCAGTGGACATTGAAACTGCAAAGGAGCCGTGAGCCAGAGCTCAGCTGAAACATTCAGGGTTAGCCCTGATGCATTCATGGTTATATCAGATGCTGCCTCAAAGGAACAATAGTGTTCCATATCAAGGTTAGTCAGGTGTTTTGATACTGAAAAACTCCAACCAAACAGAAATGTTCAAGATCGAAAAACACCATTGCTCATATGAGTAGTTCCTTGTTGACAGCTGTGATACAATCAAATCACTGACAAAAGAACAAATGATATCCTCTTATTAATAATCCAATCCACTGTTTACATATGTTGCACAATGACACATGTGTAAAAAGAGACCAAGAAGAAAAGCAGCATCAGTCATTTCAATCATAGACTGAATATAAGAAGACCATCTTGTTTTTTTGGAACCAGAAGTGATACGAGAGGGTGGAGCTAAGTACATCCAAACGCTGAACAAGACATTTTTTATTGTTAATGTTTTTTCATTTTTCAAACGGGTTTGAAATGGTTTGGAAGGCACAGCTAGCTGATGTTGTCCTGTTGATAGTCACATCAGAAAACCCTTCTGAGATTCGTTCTAGATAGCATGGACAATATATACAGTCTATGAGAAAAGAGCCTATTTTGTCATTTAAATTGGAGGATTTGTGTAAAGATTCTGGCAACTTTTCTTTATTATTCTTGAGGTGCCCACTTTATGAAAAAGAAAACAGAAAACTGTTCCCGTGACACAGCACAATGTACACTATCCACCAAGACGTTATGTTTATATCCAACTAATATGCATAAGTGAAACGTAATACCGCCCATAATCCACCCTGACCACCCTGACCACCATAACATCCTGCCCTCCCATTATTGTAGTTTCATTTTGATCTGTTTCCTGTTTTAGTTTGTCACTCTCCTCTCCTCTCCTTGCTGCCAACTTCACTTCCTGTCCTGATTGTATTCACCTGTCCCATCAGTTCTGCAGCCACCTCACCTGTTGTCACTCCCCTCATTAGTTCCTCCCTTTATATAGCACTCCAGCCCTTTGTCTGTTGCCAGTTTGTCTTTGTGGTTAAGTATCAAGTGCACCAGCATTTTCCCTGTCTTGATGTTACCCATTATTCCTGATCTCTGCCTGTGTTTTGGACTACGCCTTTTTGCCTTCTCCTTGTTGGATTTGTTTGCTTTTCTTCCGTTGATCACCCGTGGACCAAATATTTTTCTGGCAAGTAAAGACTGGTGTATTGAATTTTCCCCTGTGTCTGAGTCGTAGCTTTTGAGTCCTATTCTTCGGGGTTACTACCTGGCGTTACACCCCCATATAAAAAAAAAAAATGTCTGTAAACCTAATCCAGCCAGTGATTATGTACAATTATCATCACAACATAATTGGGTTAACTAATAAAGCATAAACGTTTGTTCTTGGAGACAAGTGTTAATAGCTCCACGTTTGCCTGTTAAAGCACACTTGACGTCACTGTTTTAATGTAGCATAGGTAAAATGTTGAGATCTTCATTGGTGTATTTTACCCTTACTCACTCAAAAAATATTTATGCAAATAGTTATGACATTTACACTGATTTATCATTTGAGTCATTATTGCCACAAATACACACAAGTGTAGAATAAATCCTAGTGTGTGTGTGTGTGTGTGTGTGTAAGATATTTAAAGTAGCAGTCACACTAAGGCACAGTGAACATAATATCACACATTTCAATGCATGATGAACCAAAGGTGACTTCGGTAGTTATTGCACTTGGTAGGTGGGGAAACCAGTGTTAAAGTAACCTGGAATAGATGGTGGTAGATGTGGTTACGGTATTAATTGGAGGTCTGAGACAGAAGGCAAAACCTGTTTCCTGGCATCAAAGAGTAACGTTACCCTCACATCCTTCCTTTTTCTAGGGTTGACCATGAATATTCGACGATTTGACCTAAGGAGTCTAATTTGACTTCCAATCTCACATTTGAATTCTTGCAGTGGAGGGATAATTTGTTGTGAAGCAAAGGATCATTCCACTCCAATATGGGGGTGCTGAATATCTTATTTTACATAGAATTGCTTGGTTTCTCCCGATAAATCATGGGATATAGCCTGTTTTGGTATAATTATCAGCGTAAAAATAATACTATCCAAATGTGCGGGTCCATTGGAGCAGCATCTTGGCGATTGCTGATCAGAAAAGCTAAATAACAACAAGGCTACTGTACTGCTCTCTTTCTCTATCATTGACTGTACCTTCACTTCTTTGTTGCACTGGAGACAATGCCAAATGGTGGTTGGTGTTTCTATATGATGCTCAACACCCTCAAGCACAGGTCAAAGCCAAATGAGAAAGCCAAAAGCCTCCCCAGAGGGGCTCAAGAGAGTTGAAGGACTATGAATCCTATTCCTTCTCAGTCCTAACTCAGTCAAATCTTAACACACAGACTTGAAATACATTTATATTGTTCAGTGTGACTTACACTTCCCGAGAATATCATTATCTCGGATCCCATCGCAAATTGTGTCCTGAACTAAATAGAAAAAAAACAGAACTTTTAGGTGATAGTTTTCTGTACATCCATGGATACACTACAAAAATGTTTTGCCAATAGCTGATTCGGCATACAATTTCATTAATTCATAAAATAAAAAACATATTTATTCTTCTTTGAAGAAAACTGAGTTTTGGTTCATTGTATTAAAGACAATTCCTTCTAACAAGCCACCTTCTGTTCCACAGTTGTGTTACGTACGTCTGCTGGGCTTTCTGGTGTGTGGTTGTGTGTGTGTACGTGTTTTACAGTTTGACACCAGCAGCTGGAACCTCTCTTTTTCAGCATGGAATCTCACATTTTTACCTTTTTGGAGGCACCAAGTGTTGTGTCGCTCTGTGTATGCCCACCAATGTATATTTTTGTAAAGCCATCATGGCGCTGATTTTCCAAAAGATACAAAGGCTAAAAATTGGGTAGTAGTGTCTACTCTGTGTGATGTCCTATCCTCTCTCCAGACCTCTGAATCCCAGTACATTTGTTCAGAAAATCAAATGGGTCTTGATGGCTGTTGGCTCAACCAAGCAAAGTTTAAAAGGCAGGTTCAATAATTGAGACATCTTCCAACAACAACAAAAAATGGTTACAGAAAAATGGGGACAAACTGTCTTTGAAAATGACATAGCTCAACAGGATTTTGTAAGTCAACTTACAGAAATAACAACTCCTTCTATAAACTAACATATTTCTTTGATTGTTGACTCCTACCAGAGCTCTCGTGTCAACTGAAAATAACATCAGAGGGACATATGTGACACTCGCTACTGATGGTTAGGGCAAAACAAAATGACAAAAAGCAAAAACCACTCTTTAACCAAATATCAACCATTGATGCAACTATTTAAAAGCCACCAAGACACATGTTAGAATAAACTATTTAAAGGGCCTACGAAATGATATTTTGTCAGTGTTATTGACCTTGGTATATGATAGAGGTTGCATATCTATTGTGAAATGTGCCATATATATATTTTTAATATTGATGTATTCGAAATAAATCACGATCATAACAGCATAAAAATGACTTCCGCTAACAACAATCGATCGCTGCACCGAGAGCATCCACTTCGGCAATGTTCAGGCGATGACGTCACAAGTAGAATACAGCCGCTGCAAGTAGAATACAGCCGCCGCCAGTGTTCGTCTGCGTTACAGCCGCCGCCAATTATTACGAGAAAGAACGAACAGCAATCGATCGTCAAGGATAATTGTGAAGCGATGTGTTGTATGGGGATGTGGGGCCGTCTCCAAATCCAGCTTTCTGTGGCCAAAAGATGATAGAATGTCGCGTTTATGGACAAGACAAGTGCGTCGAAGAAACCGACAATTTGTGGGCAGCACTTTGCGAGATCGTGTTTCAAACAAACTATGTTCGCCAAGGAAATGAGATTCAAAAAGAATTTAAAACTGAACGCAGATGCTGTGCCTACAATACGGCCGAGACCCCAGCCAGCACAAGCCAGCACGTCGATACAAACACGTCCGCCGGTGCAGAGTCCTCCACCAAAGAGACGACGAAATGCATTGGCCAAAAGGAAGAGAACGAAGGTAAGCCGTGCTACTTGTTTACTGTATTTATTGTTTCAAGCATAGAGCCATAATCGCTCTAGGCCTACTGTATGTAACGAGTTGACATACAAATGTAAACTGTAATGTAAATGTTTCCTAAATTTTCAGACAGATCCCCCTCCACGGACACACCATAAGTCCATGCAGGCGTGACCACGTGTCAGGTCAGCTGGACTGCAAGTTCCAATCCAGGTTGGTTGTTCCAAAGGTCAGCATCATAATATATATACATACATACATACATACATACATACATACATACATACATACATACATACATATTATATATAATGCTTGATTATAAAACATCTTTTTTGTAGAGTATGTTACTGACCTCTTGACCGAGACTCTACTCTTTGTGCCAAGACAATGTTGATGAGGAACCTTTGGAAGTCCCAGATCCACTCAGCAGTCGGTGGAAGAACCAAACAAGAGGGATGCTGTTGTGCTGTATAGAAGCAGATTCAATCACTGAACTGACATTGTGTTTTGTTATCGACTCTAATAAAGTGCTGATACTTGAACGACGTGTAGTTGTCAGATGGAAACGTAGCACAGATCTTTTGAATGGCACATGATAACATTCTGTGGTTCTTAACAAGTATGCCCCAGCAGAATCTCACCGGCGGTATGCCACATAGTGATACATTCTGTAACATACAAGATAATAAATGTCAATGGTAATCACTTCAACCTTATTTGCATATTTATCTATTTATTCTGTTACTGTGCCAGATTGGCCATTCGACTTCCCAAAAATACATCAAAGTTTCTGAGCTCTACACATTTCTGCACACAAGTAACTTACTCATTATGTGGCTGATCACCTGCTTGTTGTCTGTCCCTCTTCGAATACCTTTGGTAAGCTGTCTGCAACACCCAAACATCCAGACACTTTGATTTGAATCCTGGGTGATCTGTTATGCAGGTTATGTTTGCACCATGTCCCTCATATTCATTAAATTCCTCCATGATATCCTTTTCTTGGCAGCAACTCTTCAATTGCTTCCATAATTGTACAGTTTTCACATGTACACCTAAATGTACAAAAGAAGAATGGTAAGGACATGTACACAATATGCAATATCCAGAAAAAAGGCCAATGTTAACGTCATCTTAATTTCATACTATTTATATGCCTGTGTTTGACAACAGGCTCGTAAGCACTATAGGTGAGACGGTCAGTATACAGACTATACTTTATAAACCAGCGCTGTCCTCCGGTCTGTTTGTTAGCTAATAGCTAATGCTTTATATACAGCTCGTAATAAATGACGTTTGACATCAGACACAACGATAGAACCTCAACCACAGAAACTTCAAGAAAGAATCAAGTAATTAAGCTTTACAGACATCGATGTGTCTAAGTAGAGAAATAATTGAATATTTAGAAGCAATTTGCGGACAACTAGTCGGGTTCATACAATTCAAGGAAACCGAGCTCGAAATCGACTCGCTAGCAAGCTATCGATAGCTTGCGATCTATTTACAATCGAGGATAATGTTACGTTATATTATGATGTATTTACTATATATTGATAAGTTCTATGAATTATAGTCAAATGTATATACCTGTCTGTGTTCTGTTGTCGCACAGGATCTCCGCCAAATCCAGATTCACTGTCACCATCATCCACATGTTCAGGAACGTTAACTGCAGTCACTTCCCTCCTGAGCTAGTTTATAAGCACTATAAACTCCTATCTCTCACCACTTTCCATATAAAAAACTTGAAAATAAATGGTGTAGAGGCCCAACTACTTCCAGATAACATAATGCTTCCATGAGTTACACAATGCAAATCCATCTAAGTTCTTATTTTACAATTTTTCTTTGTAAATATTGCCAATGCAGTTGTTGAAATATGAATGGCACATCCTCCCACCACATGTCTAATGCCCAGTGGGAAGCCTAACTTTTAAGTTTATAATCTTTCTTTTGCATTTTTTAGACATACAGTGTGTCTCAGATCAAGAACGTCTCAGTATTGCACCATGATATGACACCCAGTGCTAATGCCTAGAGCAAGCTGAGAGACGGGGTTATAAACATATCATAGTATCCTAGATTTATCCCTGCAATACAATAAGATTTATTGGCATGTCTGGTGAGACCAAAGTACAGGTGCCTTGAATTGTAAATCCTGTCTCTGAAAACTTTTGGAGTCTCCCTGCAGAGAACTGTATTGCTGCATCGACCACCAGCAATCCCTTCACACCTTATCCAAAGTCTGCAACATCCATCCTATCTGAAAGATGCCAACATGTGCGAACAAAGCACCATTAGTCCATTACTCCAGAAGAGAGGAGATGGATACATCTCATCATCAATGCACCATTAACCTTTAATGAACTGGTGCTATATTTTCAAGACAAAGCTGTTCTGAAACTCCCCCTCCCAAGAGGTCAATTTCCTCTCGCTAGGCTGTCCTTGTCAACAAGAATTTTGTCTGACGCTGCATCAGCAATAGAGTTGAAGATATGGATAGAAAATATACCTGAGTTTACACTGTTTGTTTAAGTTTTATTTATAACCATGCAGTGTTCTCAAAAACAAGAGGCCAATTTAAGCCTCAGAGGGATCATACAGTGATTTACCGTGTGCACCGTGCTGGGCGCTCAATAGAGGCCCTATGTCATGTTGTAATGGCTGTTGTTGATGTTGATGAGGTATTATTTTGCACATAAAACACCCCCACATGCTGACTATTTCAATACTAATTACAGTTGGCTCATTTTTGATGTCTCTGTCTCAGTGGGCTCGCTCCACTCACGGTGCCGTTGTTAAAGCAGAACCAGGGCCTTTTCTATCCAGCTGGTCTCCTCACAGCACGTGCTGACCCGTGCTTCAAGTTCACCCCAGGAAAGGTGAAAAGCCATATTCATGCTTGTTATGCTTTGAAGGTAACTTCAGGACCTGACTTGAAAACTAAATTATATCTGCCACAGTAGAAAGAATGTAATCTGAACATGCTGTGATTGAAATGTCCCTGCTGCTGTTGGACTTTTGAATGTGTGAGAAAATAAGTTAAACTGACTCCTGGTTGTGCCATTAGCGAGAAGGTACACATTAGCAGCAAGCTGGGGTGAACAAACACTTCACTAACCTTATTTACTTAAGGCCCTGTCACACATATCCGTATCACAGAAACTTATGCCGGCGAATACGAAAATTTGTCAGAGTCCAAATACGTCGGATCGGCAAAGTGAACATATACAGATACGCATGTCTAGCGCATCACTTCCTAATACAAAATGTATCAGACGAATGCCCAACGAATGCATAAGATATACAAAAATATGGCGTATACAAAATATCGGCAACACGCTGGTTTACGTAGATATAAGGTAAGGTACAAGTAGTATTCGTTAAGAGCTCGCTATGTTACGCTGGGGTGCGTTGTTGAACTGTTTTGAGCATGTTCAAAACGTGTGCTTCATAAGATATGCAGACGTTACGTGACGTTAGACATGTGTGAATACGGAATACGTAGTTGAATATTTACCTACGTAAATAGAGTACGTGAATACTTACCTACGTAAATATAGTACATAAATACTTACGTGAATACCTACGTGAATACGTTAGATATAGGCTACGTCGGCTAACGGTGAACCCTACAGCCAATGTATTGATAACGAGTGGATAACCTATTCCTACCCTATGTTAAGATTATGCCTGACGACGGAGTAACTTATTAAACGTGTTTCTACAGTACAGCTAGCGTTCAGCATTTTAGCCGTTCTCCAGCATCAGCATGATGTGAACCAGATGGCACTTTTCCAGCTCCATTGGCCAGACGCTCTGATACTTTTTAAATAAGTAAGTGATACGATATCAATGTTTGACATACGTATAATAATTTGCAGATCCAGAGGCATAAATGGCTACTTTACCAATCTTATAGGCCAGTGTTATTGTAACAAGGTCATTCATAGAGAAGCTTGCGATAACTAGTGCTAGCTTGACTATACCCATTCCAGAATCTTGTCTTGCAGGTCACAGTGGTGCGTTGAGAGTCAATGTAACCGTTGCTTTGACAGGAACAAGCTCTAAGGGAGTCAGATAGCATTGTGATCTTGTACATTGATCTATAAAGCACCATCTACTTCATATATATCATTTATTTACTCCTTTTATGTCTGTACTCAGTTGATTGTGTGTGAATTTTCTTTGCTGAGTTTTATATAACTGGTATTTACTTTACAATTTTAAATTTTGCTAACTGAAAACCAATACAAATATTGTTAAAAAAAAAAGAGAGAGTTTGAGAGTGATGTTCGCTTTGGCTACTGTGGGAAATGGGCGTAATTGCCATATAATCAGGATCAGTGGTTGAAAAGGGGGGAGTGCCCATTGTTCCGAAACCCCAATAGTCCGAATAATGTCTCATTGGACTGAAAACCCATTTGTCTGATAGTCCCTAACACTAACATCCATTGCTTCAAAGGCTCATTGCTCAGAAAATACACACTCTGCTACTATGGCAAAGACATGACCCGCCCTACTCTGCATCTGATTGGCCAGTACTCGTTGCCTTTATTGGTTGGGTTGGGTAGGTTTAGGTATGAGGAGTGAGATTGGTTAGGGTAAGAATATGATGGTAAGCCGGTCAGAGGCAGAGTACGGCAGGTCAAGCCTTCACCGTCATTCTGCAGAATAATTAGCCGCATGCTTCTGTTTGTTGCAGGCATTGTTGTAGACTTTTATTTTCGGAGCAATGGGTGTTTGTTTTCGAGGTAACAGACTTTTGGACAAATGGGCTTTCGGTCCAATGGGACATTATTTGGACTATTAGGGTTTCAAATCAATGAGCCTTTGGAACAAAGGCATGGCACAGTTGAAAATTGGCAACTGTGGGTTAACGTGACACATTCCAGTGAGAAATGGCAGCTAGCAGGAGTGATAACGTTAACACTGGCCACACTGGTAGATCTACAGGTAGTGAGAAATGAACGAGTGCCCAAAACATCAACTAGTAGCACAGAAGCCCCTTTCACATATGTAATGTTTGTGTACAGATTTTAATGAGTATACCCTTTCAGGAAATTCTTGATTTCTGACTGCTGCACAGGGGGGCAAAGAGGCTGTCAACAGGCAAAGCTTGACTCATAACTGATTGTGTCAACAGGGTTCAATTAATAAATATTTATCAGATACAAAGGATCATTTAAAAAAACTATTAACAACAATTAAGTACAACAACATGATGCATTTTCCATTTAAAGCCATCAGTCTGCACCTCTATCAGCTGTCCCCAAGTCCCACACTGAACCTCTAAACACACATCAAACTGATCAGAAAAATATTGATCACAGAGCCTGACAAGCGTTGGCACTCTTCGTAAAAAAACAAAGTAACTATCCTATCTTAAAATAAAGTTTCACTGCATCACTATCCACCGCCTTTATATAATCCAGGCTTCTGAGACTTGAGCTAATAGCTAGCAGCGAGGTTTCCTTCTTGGGATAATGAACATTTTCCAGCCATTCCTTTGTTATCCTTACAGAGCCTGGGAGTGGCCATAGAGAGAGAACAATATATTTTCGTGGTCACAAATGATAAAATTAAATCATTTTGGCAGTGCACAAGGCTAAATCATTAATTTCAGCCGTCACTTGCTCAAGGCCCTTGTCCTTGGTTTTAGATAGTTATGGATAGAGACTCTTTAATAAAGCTTTAATTTAGCTTGGGGATGAGTTATCAAGACATGTTGACAACACTTGTTTTGCAAGATATTATTGTTAGTAAAAGGCAATAAACGAGGATATTGAGAGCGTGTGGATTATATTGTCAGCAATATGCTGATTTGGAGAATGCTATGAATTTTAGAGTTGGTCAGTTGGACGGCCCAGGAAAACGTCATGGTTACCGGTGGATTTATGTATTTGAAGCAGATGCACTGCACTTCATGCTTAGTCAGGCTGGTCTGTCACGATGGCTCTCTGTATATACACTTATCTTGTGTGCAGAAATTTAACCAAAACATGGGAACAATTTAATTAAATTGAGGCTATGAATTACATCTTGTGAATCGATATGTACAAAGTGTGGCCTCAATTTATTTATATTGTCTTTTTGCGGCCACTCACGGGCTCCATAATTTTGCGCAGTTTTATGCACTAAAACAACTCAACATGTTGATATTCTTATAAACTCTCAGCCATTCCTGTTTGTCCTCTACCCCATGTGCATAAGCATGTGTGCATGCCATGGGGCAACCTCCGGGTCTGAAGGTGAAGCCAATGGGGAAGCGCCATAAACCTGCATTATTTCTAATGGCCAGCAACTGCACTCCACTGTTTATAAAAATATGTCTGAATGTATAGAAGTCTATGAGAAAATTACTTCTCTTTATAACCTTAGTAAACTTTTTCATAATGGATTTATGGTCTCAATCGCTTCAAGTTTCAAGTATTCTTCAATAGCATGTTGTTCATTTTGTAGATTATGTTCCCATTTAGGATAAAATAGATGATAAAGCAGCCTATGCTTTAGGGCTACCTTGTGATTGACTAGTCGCTACCACGGTGTTGTCCGTGTTTCCGTCTTAGATCTTTAACCCTTTCACAGTTTGTTTTCGGTTCATGAAAGTTAATTGTAACATTTATGTCTCCTACAAATGTCTTGTACAGTGTTTGTGTCACTTCTGGTTCAGACAACCAAGATGACGACAGTCAAAACGTCAAAATCTAGGCTTCAAACCAATGGGTGACGTCATGGTGACTATATCCAGTCTACGGTGCATGCATGTGCATTATCTGTTTCAAAAAGTTACAAATATAGCTGCATGTTAAAAATTAGCAATGCAACCTTTTTCTCACAGTACTACATTGATGGAGTGAATCCAGTAGAAGCCACAACTGATTTCACTTTTTAAAACCAATGAGATAAAAATGTATGAACTTGTATTGAATCAGTTCTGAGAATCAGAAATCACAAGTCAGCAGAAATGTGATGCTGTATATGTATTTTGTTGTCTGGGAGCCATATATAGCTGCGCGTGTAGAGGCAAACTACAGCATCAGGTCAGACTCAATGCTCTTTTTGTCTGCTGCAGCTCCCTCAGTAGCCTCAGCGCACTGGTTAAGCTGAGGCTGATTCCAGTCTCTGTGAATAAGTAGATAGGAAGGTGAGTCTCATATCTCCTTCCTGACAGGCTCAACACATCCCCACCTCCCGGGACTCCACACCAATCATCTCTGATAGCACGAGACTCTCTTCTCCCCTCGCGCACCTAGGCACACACAATCACACACATGCTACCACTCGCCGAGACCCGGCATTCGCCTTTTTATTTAAATGCGATAAATATTTAATTTGTGAACGTGTTGTGAAAGATCACATGGGCACGCACAAAGGACCCTTAGCTGAATATGCAACGCTCTGATAAATATTTCAGTACTCCATTTCCCCAACCCCCAGTTGACTCACCAGAAACCTGGAGCTGATCCTAGCAAGAATTAAACATGTTTTCCTTGCAATATGTATTCTTTAAAACAAGCCAGCACCTTGCTGATTTGCTGATTTCAAGAGGTTAGTGCACCTGGGCTTGATCTGGTGTCCGTTTAAAGAAGCTCACTTTAACGACATAATATATCTTCCTAGCTCTCTCTCTCTCTTATAGGTTAGTAGCCCAAGACTAATAACACCAATAATCCCCCCACTAACATAATATCCCCCCACTGCACCTATAAATAGTATCACTCACATGCATCGTAAACTCTCTCTTTCTCACTCACATTTAACACCTACATCACAGTAGCACAGCTCCCTGTAATTCATTGATGTTACCAACAGAGCGATGTAAGGTTACTTTTATAACGAACAATCTTGAGCCTCTATGTGAATTCCAAATGCTCTCTTTGTTTAATGTTCCAGTTTTACTCTTATTTCTCCGCAGGGAAGGTAATGAAAAAAGTTAGATCTGGCAAACAATATGAAACATGATTCCACCTCTATTTTTAGCGAGCGATAAAAAAGCAGTAAATAAAGAAAAACATTTTCAAGGGTAATCCTTACAGAGACAACATCTCAACACTTTATCAGATTTAAATAATAATAATAATAATAATTAGAAAAAGACCAGCATTAGTCATTTTGGTGTGTTGAAAGGTCCCATGCCAGCCTGGTGTGGTGCTCTTCCTTGTATGAGAGAAATTCATCAATAAAGCAATTGTTTAAGCTCCCAGTAGGTTCCAGCACGAGCTGTAAAATTTATGAGCAGCAGTACAAACAGACAGTGGATGGATCGAAAATGGTCCCGGAGGCAGCCGGAAGAGAGTCCTTAGCAATAACAACACAATCAATCATAGCCAGCGTACGTCAGATCCAACCTCAGGCTCCCCAGCAGTGCATTCAAAACATATTCCCACATTCGCATGATTGCAGCTCTGTCATCATATCTTACTGTGAGACCTGGTTTTATTATATGTGTGAGGATATGTAGGTGCTGCAATCTTTATATGGTAATATATATCTGCGGTGTCTGTCTATATGGGTTTTTATCAAGAACAAGCTGTTATGTAATTACATTTTGTGGGACAGCCAGTCAATGCTGTGTATTTTACATTCTCTATTTATTTGAATGTCCAATAAAGTATAGTGAGGTGTGGTGTCTTACACTGAAATGTGCCACGTTTTTTGTGAAAGTCCAATCAGTGTTGATGGTAAAAGTTGTCGATTAAAGCTATAAATTCCTCACTGTGTACTATGTTAATAAGAAAGCTGAATTCACAGCTGCAAACATCATTCGCTCTTCCTCCATCCAGCGCTGTTATTTGACGTGACAGTGATGTAGTTGGATGCCAGTTAGAACTACAGGATAGCAAGGGGTTGCCATGTTCTAGGTGCCGCTCAAAAACAGAAATTCCTCGTGTCGCAAACTAGCTAATTTTCCAACAGCGAAAACAGCAACCCACAATAAAAGTGCAGATGTTGTAGACGACGATACATTTTACATTGTATTTGTATTCCTGTTTCCACAGTAACGGAAGATGGCTTTGCCTTACCATAGTTTTTGCTCAGTTTTGGATTTTGTAAATCCACAGATACTTTGTGTTGTTGTCGTAAACTTTGTGTATACATTTCATTTGTAAATTCTAAAGGTGCTGTACATTTAAAGAGATCTGCTAGGATCTGCTAGATCTGGGTCTACATTACAATACGGGAAATAATTGATTATTGAACATGACAGTTTAAATATTAACATATCTGCCACAATACAGAATATATCAGCTTCAGCTTTCAAAGGCACATTCATATACCGCTTTTTACTCCTCAGTATATCTTCAACTCACCTCAAGAAAATCTCATAATGCAGCAATATATCAGTCACAGCCACTTAATGTGTTCAAAATGTCTCAAACTCTGTATTCAATCATATTCCCTTATGTCCACGACCCCTCACAAACTTGGGAAATTTCTGGGGTCTCACTGTTCACAGTGTTCATGCTTGGAGAGACACATGGAGGGCATATTTGCCTCTGGCATGTTCACAGCATCAGCCAAGAATCTGCTCATTACTCTTTCCATACAACAAGTAGTGTGGCCCGGATTAGATCGGCAGGCCTGGACAACAATCTTAGCCCCAGAGCCGGGGGCCAGATAGCCTTCTGATCTATGCACATGCATTTACAAGAGTGAAAGTTGAAATAGAGAAACAGCTCTGCAATTTCAACTATGGCAGGAAAATAAACATTGGGTAGCAGACATCTGCTGCAGAGCTGTCCTCCTTTTCACAGCAAAAAGTGTGGATCTGGAGGGAAGAGACAATAGTGAGAATAGAATGATACATCTGTAGGTATAAGCCCTTGAAAGCAAATGCAACCACATAATATGACTACTTACTGAGCAACACATTGCTTTGTCATTATCCTATGGAATTATTCTGACGACATAAGATTTGAGAGAGAACAAAACAAATTAGTTTTTCATATTTGTAAGAGCAGAATTAGATTTGTGCGTGAGGGAGAACAGAATCATGAGCGTAGAATATTCGAAAGAGGAAGTGTGGATCTAAATTTGAGCCAGCAACAACAATTATCCCACTTCTAATGATCAAAGATGCTCGTGCTCACACCTGAAGCCGAACGCAAACTCAAACTCAGAGCAAAGTGTCACCTGTTCAATTTAAGTCAAATTGAAGTGAAGGGTCATCCTGTTAGACCTTTCCTTCTACTTTCAAAGTAAAAGCTGGGACAGTGGCAGTTTTAAAACCACTGGAGACACAAAGCAGTGTTTGGTGTCTTTTATACTCAAAATCAAAATACCTCAACACCAAATGACTAAAACCCACTATGGCAGCACGTATGGTGTTAAGCAACAATCTGCAAGAGTGCTTGTGGATCTCACCTTCCAGAGATTGACTGTTTCCCTTCTTAATGTTGAATGTTTGTCTTTTCTTTCGATTTGCACTTATACAGGATGATGTTAATTTTCTAAATTATGGTCCCATTTAGAATAAAATAGACGATAAAGCAGCGTATGCTTTAGGGCTACCTTGTGATTGTGAAAACTGTATGCCTCGAGACACAAAGGTGAGTTTAAGAGTGAGTCTATTGCATTAGCTCTGCCTACCCTCTCTAGTGGACCACTGCTGGGTGATGGAAAACGTATCACTCAGGGTACATTCACACTGCATGTGATAGTGGCTCCAGTTTTTGCTCATATGTAACTCCGATCAGTTTTATTACAGTGTAACGGTGTGAACAGCACAAATCACATGGAATCTGATCTTTTCGATTCTGATTTCGGCCGCTTTCATATTTGGTCCTAAATCACATACAGACCTGATAATTACCAATGTGACCTCAGTCTGAGTCATTTCGTCACAATTCCGCATTGGGGAGAGTCTTGTAGAGAGGTGCCGACAGATGAGCAGGTCGTGAAATGTGTTCAGACCAGTGTGTCCCGACGTCCAGAAGTGGGTGCGTCCTGACGTCCAGCTGTGGGTGTGTCCTGACGTCCTGCAGTGGGTGTGTCCTGACATCCAGATGTGGATGTATCCTGACGTCCAGATGTGTGTGTGTGTCCTGATGTCCAGTTGTGGGTGTGTCCTGACGTCCATATGTGGATGTGTCCTGATGTCCAGATGTGGGTGTGTCCTGACATGCAGATGTGGGTGTGTCCTGACGTCCAGATGTGGGTGTGTCCTGATGTCCAGTTGTGGGTGTGTCCTGACATGCAGATGTGGGTGTGTCCTGACATGCAGATGTGGGTGTGTCCTGATGTCCACTTGTGGGTGTGTCCTGATGTCCAGTTGTGGGTGTGTCCTGATGTCCACTTGTGGGTGTGTCCTGATGTCCAGTTGTGGGTGTGTCCTGATGTCCAGTTGTGGGTGTGTCCTGATGTCCAGTTGTGGGTGTGTCCTGACATGCAGTTGTGGGTGTGTCCTGATGTCCAGTTGTGGGTGTGTCCTGACGTCCATATTTTGGTGTGTCCTGACATGCAGATGTGGGTGTGTCCTGATGTCCAGTTGTGGGTGTGTCCTGACATGCAGATGTGGGTGTGTCCTGATGTCCAGTTGCGGGTGTGTCCTGACGTCCATATGTGGGTGTGTCCTGACGTCCATATGTGGGTGTGTCCTGACGTCCATATGTGGGTGTGTCCTGACATGCAGATGTGGGTGTGTCCTGAAGTCAAGATGTGGGTGTGTCCTGTTGCAGATGCCAACAAAAAACGGCTGATAAGCAACCTCTTGCGATCTTAAGTGCTTAGAAGCCAAGAGAGCTTGCATGAATGAGATTGAACGCTCAAATATTATTCTGCTCTTTCATTATTGTAACTTGCAGACTGACTCAATTTGTTTTGTGCTCTCTCAAATCTTTTGTCCTCAATACAATTCCATATTATTCATGTCTCTTTCTGAAAGATTAGCATAGTACCGTCGCTCTGCATCTTTCATAATGTACACAAATCACTGTTGACTCTGAAGTATTAATCATTTAAAAGTGTTCTTCAGATATGATTTGTATTATCAGGCACAGCCCATGCAATATACACACTCCAGACCTGACACGATTCCAGAAAAATTAAACACCTGTGAATATGTTTCCTGGGGCCAAATCTCTTTCACTTACATGTTCATGTACATGCTGTGTTTGTGTTATCAAGGAAGATTCATTTTAGCATTTGAATATGCCTCAATAGGCATATTTGAATAAAAATGCCTGCCTGGAATGATTCACAAGCATGACACAAAACTCATTTTTGCAGTGGGATTTTCAAATATCTCACCCACACAAAACTCCAAATAAACATTTCTGAGCCTCCACACTTGTGTTTAAATGTTGGTGTCTCACAATGCAGTGTGGCCGATGTTAGTGCCGCTTTCATCACAAGATGTTTCTGTGATATAAATCACAGGCTGCTATGGTGCAGTTGCCATTTGTAAGTGATACAAATCACAGCCTACTTAAAGTGGGTCACAGTATAAATTAGAGAATAGAGTTCCTGCATTTAGCAACAAGTCATCGACACAGTTGGAATTTCTGACTGGATTTATACATGTTACATGCAAGTTATGCTTTGAAAAGTTAATATATGAATTCATGTGTTTTACAAGCTGTAGAGACAAAAAGCAGCTGGTTCGAGGAATGCACTAAAAATGTAGCTGTAAATTCCTGCCTGTCAAGACATTCAGTCTTCCTAAGAGGAAAAGGAAACCTGTAACTTGGTCATGTTCACCACTCAAGAAACTCCCCCTGTATCATTTATCTCTTTGTTTTCTCAGTCAGTCTCTCTATTTATGTCTGTGTGTCTCTGTCCCTGCAGTACAACACTGTAATTGTAGTGTGGAGTTTTGTATGGCAGTGTGAAATGGGACTGACCTGGCAAACTCTATACTGCGCATATGTTGTCAAATTGGTTAAGATGTTTTTATTTGTTTTTATTTGCAGTGCTTTGAGCTCTCCGGGCCTACAGTGAATGTCCCACAGCAAATTTGGAATCATAAGGAAATGTTTTTACTTAACGTAACTGGCAAGTCGCAAAATGTTGACACTGAACATATTTGTAAAATGTTCACTGACAACGTATTTAATATAAATGATAAAAATGAATAAAAAATGATAAATGGTTATGTTGCAGATTAGGTATAGATTGTGGTCTTGATGCAACAAGACGATGTGTTTACTTTATTAACAACTAAACAAAACACCAGCACAAAGCAAAACGATACTCCGCTGTCTAAATTTACAACATTGTCAGCTATGTTATGTATTGTTAGCTAACATTGCTCCCTAACAAGCACCTGTTCAGCTATTGTTGCTATTCCTGGTCCTCTGGACACGTAGAAGACTCAAAATGAAAGACTATGGTCCATCATATAAATATATGTTTTTAATCTTATCAGTGTCAAAACTACCTTTCGTGTCTCCGTTTTGAGGTGGACAAATGACCTAATGAAAATGACTCCAGATGTCACTGTAGTATGATAGTTAATAATTACAGAGGGACTCCAGGAGAAGTCAGTGGTAATATTATATTGTATATATACATTTTTGATAGTTAGAGTTGTGTTACTGCCCATGTGCCAAATCTAAAGAGGCATTCCAGTTTATTACATCTTGGCACTTTAGTTCCAATGTTTGGCCTTTATTCCTATTGACAAATATTTAATTTTGCTGCGTTCCAAATGATCCAGAGAGATGTTTAGTGTATGAGAAATGCATTAATTTCCATTTGATCTCCTTTAGAAGAACTTCTATTTTTTGTCTAGTTCAGTTACTTTCTTTGGACTGGCTCATGTGCAGAGCACCTGTCTGTCAACCTTGCAGGCACAGGGCCCAAGGCTTGCAGGCTGAGAATGGGACTCACCCAGACAGTGGTTATTTTCTAACATGACTGACACCTTGGAGACACGTGCGCAGCACCGTGCGTCTCATCATTGCTGTTAGACAGACCAACACCTGCCGGCGGTGACCTTGGCTGATCTACAGAAACGGGTTCCTTTGAAATCACTCAGCTTCAGTTTGACATGAAGAGTATACTGTATGTGTTTGTAGCAGAAGAATCTGAAAAGAAATTGACTTCCTAGCAAATTGCAAAAGTACTGTGTTTCACCAAAGGAGACAATGGAACTTTAGCTTTGTAAAAATTCAATGACACAGATACTAATTTAAAAAGAAACTATTTGTATGCAAGTGGTGTTTACATTTCATTGCTAACACCTCTCGCCATATTACATATTTGTTCTGCAAGTAGTCAGCACATTTCTCTCTTTAAAATTAAATTTTAAATAAGAAAAACAAAAGCAATCTGCGGGAAAGCTTTTCGTCCCTCTATGCTTTCAAAAGCATTAGGGGGCTGCAACCAAAGCGCTCATGAACAATTGCCCATGGGGAATAACAACACTTTAAAGTGAAAAAAAACTGAAAAGTAGCAATGTTTGCTCGCTTTATAAATAGCCTTTTCACCACGACACAAGACCGATGGAAAATCACACCAGAATGCCAAACACTCACAGTTTATTTTTCTCCAATGTCATACAATAGTGCCATGGAGGGAGTGATAACCTGCTACTAAACAGAATGTATTGAGGAGACTGTTTCTTAGACAAGGAAAAAAAATCTCCTTGATGCATTTCAATCAATTCTTTACTCTGAGTAATGATTTAGCTGAAATAAATAATGAGAGGTGGGAATTGGAGCTCTCTATTGCAATTACTCATTTCAATTCTATATATATTTTGGCTTAGTTGAAATGCCAAGGCTTTGATTTCACAGTGTCTGTCTCCAAAGGTCAATCTAAAGGTTCTTTTGTTCTTTTCTTTTCTCTCAGCCTTTCTCTTTCTTTTCCCAGATTTTAAAAATTTCAAGTAACACGTCCTCCTCCCTGAGAAATACCTCCATACTGCTGAGGATTCTGCAGCACTCTATCTGCAGCAGTATTACAGTTGTATATTTAAGGCAGCACATACAGGACAACAACGCTGTCTTGGTTGAGTAAAACATTCATACAGAAATTCCCATATGGCACAGAGGGGACATGAGAGAGGCAGAGAGCTGAAAGGTAATATCGTAATGATGAATGCCAGGGGGACTCTCTGTGTAGGATTGCAAATGTGCATGATGCAAAAGCAGGATTTCAAATATTGGCAAAAGAAGATATTGGGTCCTAACTAAAAAGAAAAGTAGGCTTTTCATCAATTCTGAGCTTCTATAGCAACAACAAAAGCTGACACAATTCCTTCCTTCCACAGAAACCTTCACGATCGAAAGAAAGTGCAACCTTTGTAAAAAAAAAACCCATCTTGTCTTTGTGAAAGTTCACTATGAATTAAGTATTTGTGATTCCTACCTTAACCTAAGCAATTCTGAAAAGCGTTCCTTCTCAGAAACAAGTTCACAACGAGACCCTTAGAGTTTTTCTCTCGCGCCATTGTAGCGTCATCGGAGCAGCTCTGAGGATTACATGGTTTTGCAGTCTCAAATGGTTGCTCTGAGAAACAATTATCTGATTGTGACTTGAGGCTAAGGGATAAAGGGGTGTTCTATCTCCACAGAGCCCTGTTGTAAAGCAATACCAGGAGCAAACTTCCCAGAGCAGTAGCAATTCACAATGCAAACAAACATAATGTTGCAGAATATAACTGATAAACATTGTGAGAATGACCAGTCATTTGTTATTAACAGCTCCAAAAGAAGTATTTGGCTACAGAAGGGTCAATAGGAAAGGCTCCAAATCTTCCACAGTCGTCTACAAGAAGAAACAATATTTCACCTCTTAATGTCCGTATTAAACATGGTTCCATGAAAGGAAGGACATACAAGTTGAACTCAAATGAAGATCAGAGGTGTATTCATAAAGGATCTTATCTCACCACGAAGAGTCCTCCTGAATGATGGCTCAAAAAGTTCCTAGTAAAGAATTTCCTTCACAAAGCGCTTGCTATGGATGACATGATGTTTCATGAATGAATTTAATCACTATGGCTACAGTGATTGGTGTATAACAAGTGAAGGGACTAGATGGATGGATGGATGTTTGGGTAGGTAGATTATATCTGGCATCACCTTTATTTATCTATCTATTGCAGTTGGTGACAATTGAATGTGCACTTAATGCACTCTCAAACTAATTGGGATCTGAAGAGATTCTTGGTTTGATAAATAAGTCTGACAGACAGCCGAGACAGAGATCATCACTGTTGCAGATAGTTTTTTTTCTGTTTTCTTAGTAGCATAGTGTTGTGCAAGACGTCCTCTCCAGTGTTATTGGAATGGCTCAATATGTTGGTGAGAAAACTGATCCGTATTTAAAGGTTGCCATCAAAATATGCTTTTAAAAGTTGTATATCGTTGTATTATTCCAAAATATTGGCTCAACAAGATGCATTACCTGCAGCAATTCACTGAGTGGGACTAGGTTTTTTGAAGTCCTCTGGACTGTGTTATAAACTGGGGTAGTGGAGCATCGAGGTATAAAGGGAACTGGATGCTACTTTGGAGGAAGGACCCTGTTTATTCCTGTGAGAGTTGCTCAGTGGTAAATGAAGCTAAAATGGCTCGACTGTCTTGTAATGAAATTACCCAGAATCTTGGGAATTTATGGGCCCATAGAGAAACCTAGAGTTCCCTCTAAACCTGCTTCCCAGTCGCTCAGTCTTGAACTCTTGAAAATTACTCTGGATTCTGCTATTAGTGCATTTTACAACTTTTCGGACCAATTTATTTAAATAAGGGCTATAGTGTTCCTACTGGGAAGTTGATTTTCCTCACAAAAAAAGCTGCTGATTGACAGACGTCTCTTTCCCAATCTAAGTTTATGGGAAAGCTTTTTTTGGTTCCAATGGCATCACATTACAGACCCGGAAGTTGCAATTCCACGGTTTGGCCACTATGAAAATTGGCTTCAAAGCCAGCGCTCTTTCTTGGTGTGGAGATTTGATACATGTTTACTACTCAGGGAGGGTCTAATAAAGGGCAGTTTTAAGGTGCATTATGACAATCTTCTCAGCTTCCTCTGCATGGATGTTGTCCTTTTTTATCTGTCTCCCAATAATCCCAAGTTAATTTAAGTTTAAAGGCTCTGCAAACTCAAGTCAATGAGATCTTTACTATAGGGCGAAAAGCACAATTTTTCCTGCCAAAGTTCAGACAATTTGTGTAATTTAACATGAAAAATGTTCTGTATTTGTAATTACTGGTTTGAGGTGGGGGTAGGTCAGTTGGAATAAGTTATGTTGTTTATTTCCATGTCTTATCAGAAAATTATTTTGTTTCTCATTTAAAACAAGGCATGTAGCAGCTCTGGTTGACAATGGCTGTTGTTTCATTTTGGCATTTGCCTTTAAATGTGTTGTTGCAGGTTGTTGTGTTAAAATTTAATCAACGTTCACTGTTTTGCTGGGAAACGTGGCTACAGGTCCCCATGTGATTAACACTTTGGCAGAGACCTGATGAAAATGTGCAAAATTGAGTTCTCAATCTCAATTTAGGTTGGATGCAAAATGATATGAAACAGAGCCAGACTTATTGACTTCAAAGTGTTGTCCTCCACAGCCTTCTGTCCATAAAAGAACAGATAATGTCTCACTCATTATGGTAACACATGACAGTTGATAAGATACTTTATTCATTTCATTGTTATCAGATCACACTCAAGTCTCAAGGTAATGCTAACCTGCTGCAAATGAATATGTTAATATATAACCAAGAAAACATACATGGCCCACAGCAATGCTAAACTCTAGCACAAAGGACATTACAGGTCTGTAAATGTGCCATCTGGGATAACAATGTGTAGGATATGCTGTGATCTTGTTTTTATTCATCTCATCTTTGGGACACAATTCACCATTTGCCTGTTACCTGCTATTCTTCAATCATCTCAATAATTATTTTCAATTAGGATCTCATCTGGAGCCATACATTTGTTTGGTTATAAACAACTGATTACTAGAATCTATCGCAACAGTCTAGGGCCTCCAAAGGTGTACAGCTTGAAAACAGTATTATACCCGACATGAGAGAGTACAAATAGCAATTACCAGGCTCACTGATTTGTGACAGACTTTAACAAGATTTAGGATGGAAAAAGGACAGATCCAGCACTATTGTGATTTTTGAGTCTTTGCCGAGGCCAAGTAACATCAACAACAAAAAAAAGACAGAGAATTTCACCTGTCAATACACAGTTAAAGTTATATAAATAAAAAAAAGAGTGCATGTTTGCCTAATCCTGAATACATGTTGTTATGTTACCCCCCTGCTGTCAGTCATGTTGATATGTGGTACGAGGAAGCAACACTATAACCTTATCTTATAATTAATTGACGATCCTGTAATTAATTAACATCTAAATTATATTCATTTTATAGTCACATTAATCATGGCAGCCAATCACTCTCCTTGGCAGTGTTAATTGTTGAACAGTAATGATACTACAGGGGTCTTATGAGAATAGCAGTGGGTTGTGATTGATTAAGATTTAAAGGATCATTGATTTACTGGTCTCTGGATGCTGAATAAGCACCATCAACTCTGTCAGACAGCACCAAGATGCCGTGGGTCCAGCTCTGAGCGTCTCAGCACAGAGGTACTGTCCTACTAGAATTTAAATTAGAGTGTGATTTGGTAGATTTGGCCAAAATCACTCTAGGATTCATGTTGTTAGAAATCTCTATTTGTGTATTTTGCTAAAGCGCTCAAAACCAGGATAAAGATTTGTGATCAATTGCACAGTCAATTACAGTATGTAAAGTACTGTCAAAGATTATGACACAAACAATTAGAACACTTAAAATGGGCATCAAGACTTTACATTAGTAGATTTAATCACTTAAAGGAGGTCAGAGCTTGCTAATTAAATCAGAGAGCAAACACTGATCAACATTATCACAAGACAGAAGAAAACAGATTTATTTCAATAACAATGTTTCTAATGACCAATGCCAACATTTGAAAATTATTTCCACAATATCTTACCATGGCATCTACAGGATGGTTGTTGAGGACTCTGAGCCCACCGTCGGTCCCAACTCATCTATCTCCACCACCGTAGTAGTAGCCAGAGAGGCAGGGGCCACCTTTCTCCACACTTTTAGGAGATTGAGGTGGTAATTGTGTGTTGCTTCCTCCCTGTCCGATCGCACCACCAACGTCACCCACTTGCCATGTGACCACAAAGGGCCCTTGCCACTTGGCGAGTAATTTGGAGCTAGCCAACGGGAGCAATTCAAGCACTTTATCCACCGGATTCAAATTGCCTTAGTCTCAACCCTCTGTTATGCAGGCGCTGCTGACGTTCCTTAGCATGGAGCAAATTCTCCCGTGATAGCTGTCCCAGTGAATGGAGTTTTGCTCACAGGTCCAGAACGTACTGAACTTCATTCTTACTCGTGCTCGGACCTTCCTCCCAGTTTTCTTTAACCAGGTCCAAAACACCCCGTGGCTTCCTGCCAAACAACAGCTCAAAGGGAGAATATCCCAAATTGTATCCCTATCCTCGTGAACGAACATACGTACTACGAGGTCCTTAGGCAAACAAGTCATATATAAAAACACATAATATTGGGCTGATGGCTCCAGCGGTATACAACATACATATATGCTAGGATCCTAATGAAGGTGCGAAGATATAACCACATCACACCCATTCTCCACTCCCTCCACTGGCTTCCTGTCGCATTCAGGATTGAATACAAAATCTCCCTACGCACCCATCAGTGCGTCATGGAAATGCTCCTCCGTACCTAAAGGAACTCCTCCCCCAACAAACCTCCACACGCAACCTCCGCTCCTCTAAAAAAACTTTGCTCCACCCCCAGGACCAAGCTCCGCACCATGAGCGATCGGGCCTTCTGCTCAGCCGCTCCTCACCTCCGGAATTCCCTCCCAGAACACCTGAGGGCTCCACAGGCCACCGACTCCTTCAAGAAGAGCCTAAAACCCTTTCTTTTCACAAAAGCCTTTCCTTAAAATGTTATGTCGGTTGTCGTTTTTCTTGTTGTTGTTCTGCATTTTAGCGCCTTGAGATTGCTTTTAGCTTTGAAAGGCGCTTTATAAATGCAATTTATTTTTATTATTATTATTATTATTATTATTAACAACTCAAAGTTAGCTACCAGTTTATTAAGACAGTGGAGCGTTTCACAGCTAAAAAGGTAAATAATTCCATCAAAGGTTGGAGGAGCAAACCAGAGCTAAAAGGAGAGTAAATAGTGGATAATTTATTAAGAAACTACAAATAAATGTTAATGCTGCTCCATTACTCCTGGATGTGTAAAAAAGCAACTGTTAGCTATATCAGCATGAAATGTTGTTACAGTATAGTAAAATGTATTAAAATACTTGATTGAGATCAGTTACAATATTGTCTTAATGGTAGAAATTAAGAGGATGTGAACTTACTTTCACTTGTTAAAGGACACACTACTTCCTGAATTGGCACTGATGGTTGTCATTGTTTGTAAATCATGTCCTATGGAATTGTCTCATATAAACATAATTTCTTTGTAGACTGAGCTGCAGAAATTCTGAAAGGAGTGGTACATTATGATAATGCAAACGACACTAATCATAATATTGCTTGTGATCAGCTTTGTTGGCTTGAGAACAAGGCATTTTAGCCTTGTTTGCAGTGGCACAAGCATATTGCCTCAATCATTGAAAAAATTACGATCTAAAGCAGGAAGATCCATTTTGAAACCCAGATCTCTCAGTACCTGATAAACATTGTGTTTTCTGGTCAGTTTGTGCTGTGGAGCCACAGATATGTAATTGTTTTGAGAAAGAACTTTCGATTGTAGTGTCCAACATGAGTTACATTTTATTTTGGAACATTAATAGGGCACCAAAAAAGGATTTTCTTACTGTATTTCATGGCACAGTGCATCTATAAATTATGGTAAGTAGGTTACAGTGTGCCAAGACATGGATGAAGAAAAGGTAATTAACTAAATCAAAAAATGTCCAGAGGTACCATGGTGAAGCTCATTCGTTTGCGCTGCTTGCCTCCCAGCAAAAAGGCCCTGGGCTCAACTCCCAGTCCAGTGAGTCTTTCTGTGTGTGTTACTTAATTTTCCATTGGATTCTCCTAATGTTACCCAAAACATGCTGAGAGAGACTCCAGCCTCATATAACCCTAAAGAGGAATATGGAAACGACTGGCAAAAGCTGTCTGCAATATACTGCATACTGTTGTGTTACATAGTTAATAGCCAACACGTCCTCATACCTAAACAGCAGAATAGTATAATTTGCCAATGACTCGCAAAACGACCGTTCGAGAGTATCCAGCAAAACAACGTGTATGGCCGCTGGATTATTCAACGTAGTACCAGCGACAGAACGTTGTGAAACGGTTTCAGTTTTAAATACTTGGTTACGTTGTGAATTGAAACAAAACTACTTGGTACGGTTTAGGAAAGATTTATGGTTTGGTTCAAATGAGTATGTTTAATAAGTAACTTAGGTTACGTATGTAAGTTAAATACGTTATGTGACAAAAGTTAAGTGCGTTGCAAAACCAAACATGCGTACGTAAGTTGCATTACTTGACATAAGTTAAGTATGTAACTAAAGTAAATTCCTGAAAGTCCTGTGTTTGTTTCACCCATACACCCCATTCTCTTTGATAGACTTTGTTGCTCTGTATACTACATCACCTGACTTCCTCCTTTGCTGCCGTCTTAATTATATGGCCACTAGAGGTCGCCCGCTAACAATAAACTTGAAAATGGGTGGCTGCTTTTAAAAACAAGCTATACAGCCATTTTTCTCGGGAGAATAGTCTGTCGATAGCAAGTCTGATGCAGAGATAAAACAGTAACCATACAGTAGACTGATCCACTAGCTTGTATCTAAACATGTGAATCGACCTGCTGAGGAAAGAAAATATGATACAGTAACACAACTACTTGAGATTGAAAGAGTCCTGTGCTGCCAGTTCCAATGTATCATAAAAGAAGCCTCAAATGACACATCAATAACTGCATCCAATGCATTTATACAAGTGGTCACAAACACTGACTTTTCAGAGAATTTAATGGATATTTGGGTTTTATTTTGTAAAATGAAAGTCTATTTTAGAGTTCATGTGGAAATGTGTTTGCAGGTCTGTGTTTGTTGACTATAAGTCTCTCTGGGTTACCATTCTTTTGACAGAAGAAGCCTTCACATATTCAGCCCGATGACACACTGTCAGGTGAACACACCACAATATCAATCAATATCATATTTCACTTTGAGACATAAAGTGTTTATGTTGTACACTGCCATGCATTGCTTCTGTGGAGCCCTTTGTATAATCCATCAACTTTCCCTGGCAGCAGAAACCGAGAGCAAAACCAACAAAATAAATACTTTACCTGTTATGTGACAGTATGCAATGAATCAAACTCGCCTATGTGCCTAAAGGATAATAAGTCAGGAGAGAATTATTAGCGAGCGGCCACAAGGTGGGGGAAGTGGGAGGTGCCTGGGACTGCTGGGTAATGATATTTCTCATCTGGCATTTCAGACAATTGCCACATGAGCTCGGGCATTAGCCAAATCTCCAAGCACAACAACTTGGGCTTGCCTGGAACATTAACCTCTCTGTGTGTGCAAACCTAATTGATGAAGATAATAGACTTTTCTCACAGCAGATGGTAGCTCAGTTCCATCAAGTGTCCCAGTAATCCATAATGAGCCAGCATGTGAGACACAGTTCCTTGGAAATGACCATTTGCTAAGCCCCGCCCATCTTACTGTTGCTATGCCTGTCAAGCTGTACAATGATAACTGGGGGCAGATTTATTTTAAATTTTTTAATCAATTGGTCCTTGGTGTCAGACAGGAAGAACAAAGCAGGCTTGTAATTTCTAGCTGGCAACTGTCAAGTTTCCCATCTCAAATTACAACTGTTGCAAGCTGATTATATTTATATTTGTATGATAAGAAAAAAAGGAAAGATCAGACTTTTTTTCCCACTCTACCGTAACCCTGTTTGGCTAGTTCCACTGTTAAACAAGTCCAATAGTAGTTACTGAATGTCAAATGATCAAATCCCATTACTGCTAATTATTACCTGATTAACTAATCTACAAGCTGGAATTCCATTATATTAAAAGGGTATTTTGTCCTTGGAGTGATACCGCCGCTGGAAGTCGGGTTTAATATTTCAAAAAGAGAGAAATAAAAACTTAGTAAATAAGAAAAAGAAGGGGGGTTTGGATATTGATAAAGCTATATAGATTGGATTACTGACAGAAATCAACAGAAAGTCAAAAGACAAAAAGGGAGTGAGTAAAAACATATTTAGTTTGATTGAAGGTTGTAAAAAGTATTTCAGGAAAAGGTGCCGACACCTTTTGGAATGTTAGTTACAAACTGAGTTTTCAAGGTTGGGACAGGACATAGTTTCCCTTTGCCTCTTTGCATTGGTAGGTGGAGCAGAATCTCTCCGTCTTAGTAATACTGCACGTCTGGCCGAAGGAGCAGCGAAGGACAGTGTATGACTTTTGGAAGCAGGCGCACATCTTCCTCACCAGTGGTGTGAAAAAGGGCTACAGGAGGGTTGGCTTTTTGGATAAAATTGAGGATTAGCGATAAGGTTTGGAAAATATCCCTCCAGACTAGGACACGTCCAGAGCATGTGAATAAGGGCAGCATTAACCCTATTTTGGAATTTGTAAATAATATTCCTAAATTAGTTTTTTATGAGGAATATCTTCATACCTGATACGGGCAAAGTTTGTGCAGGATTCACTAAGTACTTGTGTTGCGTTTCTGACAGTAACTGCTCACAGCGTGTTTTACTGCCCATAGTGGTAGTTACATGTGTCAACTCCACACTGGTACCTGAAACACACCTTCACCACCAATGTGTATCTCCAAATCAACCAGGTCTAAAATCGTATACAGTCCACAGTCTGAACAGACCTGAATAACGTACATCCCTCTCTGTCACCTGTTTTCTGTTTTCTGTTGTTATGTCTGACTTTGCAGCTTGTTTTTAGGGGTCCAAGCAGCGATGCTTGCTGCTGTCTAGAAACATTCCAAACCTGTATGTCCTACAGAGCTGAATGTTTTTCAGCACATCCACTGAATTGTGACTAAAGTTTGCGTCAGTGCAACTTAAGGTCAATTCAGAAGTACGTCATGGTATATTTTTCAAAATATGCTCAATCAATAAACATCTATATATCTCATATTTAACATTATGACTGTCATCGCCTCAACTTGTGTGTCCTTATTAGGACATGGATTTTTAGAGACCTTCTATAAGTCCCAGCAAAGCTCCGTCAAATTTGATCCTGGGCAGAATAACTAAAAACACCAGTGTGGGTGTCTGTTACGGCCACAGCCTTATTTATCTCCGGGGATTACTTTGTGGATGCATGCACCTTGTTTTCCCTATTTAAGTATGCAGATTTGGATGTGTGACCGCCACCCCTTGATTGGCTGCGGCGACACCTCCTCCCACCTTGATGAAGACCGAGTGTACCTGTTCCGGTCCACCAATCCAAGGGACGCTGGAGAGACCAGAAGCTACAATTGCCCAGCCAGCTCTACAGTTGGGGCTGCTGGTGTTGTCAGCCTACGCATATGCATTTCTGTTTGGTCCGAGACTGTCGCGCTCTTATAGAGTATATTGAATGTTGCATATTTTGTTTCGTGTTCCGTGCAAACTGTCCGCGTTGTTTAGTTGGGACAGTTTGATCGTCAGCCTGTAGAACAAGCTGTTTAGGGTTATTTGTTAAGCACGCTAGATGCGCCGGTGCTGTTTATGCCTTTTTGTTTGTATTTTGTGTTAATCCAGTTTTCACCCCGAGTTTTGTTTTAAAAATGTTTAGGTTGGGGTTTATTTTTGTTAGTTGGCTTTGACGCCTTATGCTCTTATGTTAAGAGCCCTCCCTGTATTTTGTTTCCTCAAAAGCAATTGATTGCCAATTGGTCCATATTACATCAATAAATATCTCTTATTTTACCATAAACATCTGGTATATGTTACTCCCCTTTCCCTCGCCGAGCCGGGTCGTAACAGTGTCTAAGGCCTTTAAGGGCTGACTCCCACATATTGTCCAGAAGCGTTTAATGTCTTATTCTTGTCTTTAAAATGTAAATATTGTCTTTAAAATGTAAATATATGTTTTTTCACAAGTGGGGTGAAATCTGTGTGTTGTGATGACCTGCTGCTTACATTCACATCATGCCCTGTATCAAGCTGCCACTAAATTTAGATTTAGTCTCTTAACACGGGTGCTGTTCCACAAAACTGCATAGCACACAAACATGGGTACAATAATTGTTTCTTCCATGCTCTGTTTTTGTTCTTTACAAATCATCCAGAATGTAAATGCACAGGTAAATGTGTAACTATCTGTGCAGTGGAATCTGTATCTGTAACAAAATATCTCCAAGGAAAGTATTCGCACATGTAAATATAAGTTTGAGACTACTGTCCCCTGAGGAGATGTAAGAATGTAGATTTCCTGTCACACAAAATCTCAAACATCACACCTTCTCAAATTCTACCGCAGTCCTCAAATCTTATCAAACTTGTGAAGTTCGCACACTCTCATTTCTTCCGCAAGCGATGCAGGGAATGTGGGACAAAACATTCACACCCGGATGCCCAGATGGTTTGCCGCAGAATGGAATTCCATTGGGGTCAGAGGTAGTTTGTTACAAAAACACCTTTAATCATCTTTTAATGGTGTTCTCAGATGAGTAATGTACTGAATGTAGCATATTTCAACTTCAAGTCCTGCTATAATTTGAATTGTTCAACCTTTAATTTGTATAGGTCATCTCAGGTTATTGAAATTCTCCTTCTTAACCATCAAGGACATACTCAGGTACTATTCAATTCAATAGGTTGATAGAATTATCGCTTGTTCATTTTATAAGCGCTCAGAGGCAAGTTGGCAAAAACAAACGTAAATTTAGTTATTCAAATCTTTGGATGACTGTTTAAGCTTATCCACTAATTCACTTTGCTTTCAAGGCTATGGTCTTTACAATGCGTAGATGACCTAACATGTGGACATGACATCAAAAGGGTGCCAAATTATCTGTATATATATATACACACACACACACACACACACACACACACACACACACACACACACACACACACACACGCACACACACACACACACACACAAGCATACATACCCACAGTACCTCCAACGTTCACTAATTAACACATTATATCATTTGTGTACAAAATCCACAAAAGTGTGAAAACATCAATTTGTGATTTCACAAAGAGTTATGTGCCAGACGAGCTATTTCTTGGCTGGGAGCACCTGCTCAGACAGGGGACGCTTGATAACTGTAGTCTGCACTTACACCTACACCGACACTCACCCAGCGACCCAGATGCTTCAGTGGGAGAAAAGAACTCACAGAATGTCTTTCTTTATATTTTATTTGTACTACTTTAATTCTGCATTTAGTGAATCAGTTGCCTTTTGTTATTTACTGCATGAACAATAAAGACTTAATTTGCTTGGTTTTAAATAAATGTAAGATTTCATACATAATGCAGCGTTAACTGGATCTGTACAGCTGTTCAAAATCACCCTGGACACTGAGACCGCTACCTAATTGATATGAAATATGCCTTACATTGTGAATGAGGGCCAGGTGTGCCTCATTAAATATATACCCTCTATCGCCAAAACACACACACACGCACGCACACGCACACGCACACACACACACGCACACGCACACGCTCACACGCACACACACACACACACGCACACACACACACACACACGTCATGTATGGTGTGAAGTGTGTGCTCCCCTTGATTTAGGTACAAAGAGAGGACTCAGTGGAATTTGTAACCTCAGGACTGTCACTGCACTCTCACTATTAAAATGTGAGGCAGAGGATTCATTTAAGGACATTAATTATTGCTGTTCGCTAACTGCGCACTTTAAGAGCCCAGCTTGATCCCGGTGTGACTGTGGTGAAATATTTGAGGAAACGTTGTCACATAAATCATGCATAGGCACTGACATGTTACAGTAAAGTAATTACATTGCATTAGATGCCAAGAAAGTAAAAAAGGAGTACGACGCTCACTAGCGTTGGTATCAGGCACGAGCAGGCACGAGTCTGTCACACAGAGTGCACCAGGACATATTGTGCATTGTCTGTCTTTCCATCTGGAAGAGCACGGTTTGATTTCACTGGTGGGACCTGCAGAGACAAATGCCAGATGATTCGGGATGATTCAAAAGCCCAGCTGGTTGATTTCTCTGGAGCGGCTGACTGAGCTGTGGGAACGCTGCTCCAGCTCACATAGTCCTCCATCTGCCGTCCTGGAGGAACCACTTCAGAGAGCTGGCCGAAGCCCAGTGCGAGCCCAGTGCCCTGCCCGACCCGTCCCTCCCCGCCCCAAAGCCTAATCCGAAGCTGTCAGGCCGACCCCTTCCTGGCACGGCACCAGCTGTTCTGCTGGGATCGCAACTGAAAATAGCCCGCCAATTCATCACGGTATCTTGCCAGCAGCGTTTGTGCTGCATAGGCACTTCTGTTAATTTTGGGATCTGTTTCAGAGTGACCCAGAGAGACCGCTGTCAACTTCAGTAATACCATTATTTGATGCCATAGCTGTAGACCTCCAATAAGACACTTTAAAAGCCTCCGCATCAGTAGATACTGGTGGTCTTAACTAACATATATCACTATGCAGCAGAGCCATTAGCTTTAGAGGCCCTTGGCGATGGGCGACACCTGAGCACGGTCAAAACTTCGGTTCAAGGTCAGGACTGTGCGTCCAGAACAGCGACAGCCAGGCTTTTCAGACATCTCTGTCTCCGTCAGCTTGACCCCAGTCTGTGGGCTGCAGCTGTTGCTCCTCCTGCTCCACTTAGCCAGGGAGGCAGACTGCCAGGTCTCTCCTGCATCATCAGGAAGTCATCAGGAATCTTTCGTACCCTGATTAAAGCCCTGCCCAGACTTAACATTCCCCCACTTTCCGTGCTCAAGGAAATCAAGCAGCTTGCATGGAAGGTACCAGACAGAGGAATACAAAAGGATATATGAGTTTTGAAAATCAGTGTTTCCTTTAGTGTTCAATAGACTATAGCACAGACCGTGTAAATGTAACTTTTACATTTCATTATTATATTTTTTTTACCTCTGTCTGTCTGTCTGTCTGAATAATCGGAAAAATGCATTCCCGACTGGGAGAATAAACGTAACGCCCCTTCAAGTTGGAACAACAACTCAAAAACAGATATCAACGTGTTGTTTAAATGCTCTGACCAATAAAATACAACACGTCTTCTTTGTAGCGTCCATGTTGTTTCCACATTACGACTAAGCAACATTCTAACTCTGGAAATGGGACCATCCGAGGAGCATGTGAATGCACCATTGTACGCTTGTATCCTGTATTGTAAAAGTTGTAACAATTAAATACTTGACAAACTTGCACAAAACAAGTTTTGGACATAATTTATCTTGTGACAATTCATTGTCATTTATTAAACACAAACAAAGTGCATCATTTAGTGGACTATGATTATAACTTAAAAATGATGCATGTGTAGCCGGTCTGCGACTGACACCACTATCGACTCTGCGTTGTGTTGTGTTGAACCAGGAAATAACGATGGAGAACTTCTGCCTTTTCAACCAGCATTTATTGTCTCAAGGCTCGGAGAGAGGCCTCATCCAGCGCCGAGCAACTCTCTACCCACATGCCTCCTCTCCTCAGCGGAACCCGAAACAGTCTCCCGAAACAGTCTCCCGAAAGTGGTGCGAACACTCCAGTTTTAGGAGTATCAAAATAAAAGCATATTTAACAAAATAAGACTCCTCGAAATAAATATACAAAAAAAGGAGAATTATTACAATAAAATATGAACAAATGGTGAAATATATTGTGAAATATAAAACATGTTATCATTTATACATCGGTTACACATGACCATAAAAATGCATTAAATGCACTTCAGATAGGACATTGTCTATACACATTAGAGTGATGCTATTCTCACAGACACAAAGTGTGCTGTTAGTTTTCTTCACGTTGGTTTGGTAAATACCCTGCAGATAATACATATGATCTACAGCTAAGGTGCAGAAGCTACTAAAGCTGTCCCTGAGTGTGTTAATGATGCATGGAGTGTATAAGGTGTCCTACAGTGTTTGTATTTGCGCTGATTTTTAAGCAACTGGGCGGCGGTATTTTGTCAGTCACAATGTGGCAACCCTGGTGAAAATAAGCAGCCATGGCAACACCAACATAGAAGCAGTGTGTCTGCAGCCCTTTTCATGGGATTTAGGAACATTTAAAACAGAATTTAATTTCAGAGGGAATATGTGAAAGCCAAAATAAACATTAAAACAACCTTTAAATAATTTGTTAGGCCGATAAAAAAAGCAGTTCAATAATGGAAGATTATTGTTATACTCTGTTGGTACCGGCAGATGCAGAGGAACAAAAGATCAAATAAAAAACTTGGAAAGCAGAAATGGTGGGAAAGTTTTAAGAAGGAAAACTTTGAAGTTGAATAAAAGAGTTGGAAGTGATTCAGAAATCAGCCCATTCGCTCCAGTACATATTTAGAGATTTCTGAAGGATATAATTGATGTCTAATGCCAATAATCAGTGCCAAGGAAGCAATGTGCCATTTATGTAGCATGGTGAAAAGTAAGTGTGTAGATGTCAGATAGTGAACATGTCACCCAAATGCAACAGTAACACTCTAATGTTTTCAACCAGAGTTTTGATTTAGTTTTTAATTGTCTGTGTGACATAGTAAAAACAGGTGACAAGTTAGACAGACAAAGGTGTGATGAAGTATACTGATGAAACAGACGTTAGGATTTGAATATGGTACAGATTTGTGTTTGTTTTTGTTACCGGGAGTATTGTAAGTGTTTGTGTATAAAAGTGTTAAAAGAGGCAAATGGAGTCCATCCTTTTTCTTTAGTTTTTTTCTTGTTTTTGTCACCTTGTATTTTGTTTTCTAATCTTTTTCTCCTGGGTGTCTTGCCTTGGTCCGCCCCCAGACCTTTAGGAGGGAACCAGTCCATTATGAGTGAGTTATTATGTTTTCTTTTCTTTCTAGTTTTTCTGTTGTTTGAGGGGAACCAGCCCTCACACATGTTGCCCCCATCTGGTCTAATGAAAAATAAAAAAAGGTACAAATTATAAAAAGAAAGCAAACAAAAAGGAGAAATCTGTGATGCTAGATAAAAGACAAAAAAAATATTATTATTATTATTATTATTATTATTATTATTATTATATTATCATTTATTAGAGAACAACATGGATATTTTAATAAGTTGTAATTGTTTAAAATAATGGGGGGCAGGTTGACACAAATAGTTGGTATAATGAAGTGTGGAAAAGTATGTCTGTGTGATGGGTGTGGTGGAGATAGAGGAAAGTTATAAAATAAAAAAATAACATTATTAATAACAATAAGTCATAATCCTAATATTAATGACCTAAAATTAATTCATAAAACATAATTGACAAACAATTGTGTTATTGCTAACTTTTGACAGATCATTACACATACTGAGCCCGATTTGCATTTTAGAACAAATACATTTTATGTTTCTACAGCTTTCAACATGATTTGAGTGCAGGCAATTTTTCTGTGAAGAGAATGATCATGAAAACATCGATACTCTTTCTCTTCCTCACTACAGCTGCTAATGTGTAAACAGCAACCCAAGCACTATTATGAATAATATATAAGTGAATATCTCTTCAGTGAAACTGATATATTACCTTCCCACTAAGCTGGATTATATAAGTATTACTTTTATGAACTCAATTTAATAGCAGAAATATATATGAAATACGAGTAAATGTTTATCACTCACAGACTTGGATGTATACAGTAAAACACACCCTCATCCGAGTCAAAAACCTATTTAAATAAAATGGTATACAATAAACATGCTGTACAATAAAAACACTTGAAGGTGAAGAACTGCCATCTTGCTGAATTCTTCACTAAATTTAATAAGGTTTGTTCAACTGTTTATTAGTTCATTTGTACTTGCCAAGGTGAATCTTAACCAATAAAACAGTGGCCTGGGCATTGGTATTCATATACTGTATGTAAAGAAATAATTTTTAAAAGTGTGTGGCAGTACTGATTCTCAACATTTCAGCTGATCGGGAAGTTCCTAACCTCATAAAAATAAGAAATATTTAGAAACAAGTCTCAGAAAGGCCTTCAGAAAGGAAAAAAAGTCTCTTCAATTTTAACAAAATGGCTCTTTGATAATAAGGAAATATGCATGAAGGAGGTTTCATACAAATACACCAATAAAGAAAATAAAGCCTGGAGGCGTTCGGTTATCCTTATAGCATACACTCCAGCATGAACAGTACCACAATCTGCACTGATGCAGGTCACCGAGTGGAAGGCTGTTCTTTAATATTCAGAATGCAAGTTTCAGAATGCACAAAATCTCAATCAATCAGAAATGTTAAGAGAGCAAAGAAGTCTCAAAGGGGCCTAAAGACCAGAGTTTCTGCTGACAATATCTGCAGAAATGAGGTGTGCATAAATTCAAGGAAAGTTCAGAAAGCCCTGTGTGCGCAATTCTCCTCCTCTCTTAAGCCCTGAAGAAAGGGCGGCGTCACACCCTGATTGGCCAAGAGCTGCTCTCAATTCTTAACTAGGAGCCAACAGGTGATCTGAACAAAATGTACATTCTTATATAATGTTTGACAACCAAGCGTAAACTTGCATTATGTCTAATAGCCAGCAGGGGGCGGCTCCTCTGGAGAAGTCAGATTATATAGAAGACTATGAGAGAATGACTCCACTTGAATTATTACCACAGCAAACATTTTCCTAATGAGTACATGTTCTCAATCGCTAGTTTCAAGTGTTCTTCAATAGCATGATGTTCATTTAGTAAAATATGGACTCATTTAGAGGGAAATAGAAAATACAGCAGGGTGTGCTTTAGGGCGGGGCTACCTTTTGATTGGCAGGTCGCTACCACATTGTTGTTTGGCTTGGGTTTGGTCTTAGAACTTGGAACTTAGAACCCTTTCACACTGTGTTTTCAGTTCATGAAAATTAAATGTAACATTTTGTATGCATAAAAAATGATTGTGTTCGGTTGTGCTTAGCTCCACCCTCTCCTGTCAATTCTGGCTGCAAAAAAACAAGATGGTGACGGCCAAAACACCAAACTCGAGGCTTTAAAACCTTAGTCCACAAACAAATGGGTGACTTCAGGGTGAATATGTTCACGTTTTTATATACAAAACCATATATCATACGTCTTCTTTCAATGCATAAATAGAGAAAGGCCTATTTGTCAGGATCATTGGTCTATTGCACTTTGTATAATGTATCTTATCTTCTGCCACGGAGTATTGATACAGTATGTATTGTTCATACAGTGATAAAAACACCTCTGGGCTAAAATAATGGGGTTCCTAAATTTACATTTAAATGTTTTTTTTTATTAATAATTAAATCCCTGTCCTGTGGTCAACCCCAGGAAAGTATATTGCTTCTACAATTGCACATTCAGTACTATAAGTGCTCAGGAAAAGTACACAGTAATGTTATTTGCATAACCATACACAGGCTATATACCATAACATGTATTGCATCACGCACAACACACCTTTTGTTAAATCAGGCCAATGCATTTAGATGCTTTGTTTTCCTACCCTACAACTGGCAAATAAAGCTTCCTCACCATAATACAGACCAAACCCTCATATTGTCCTCCTGCACACGGACAGGTGTGTAGATGATGTATTCCAGGCTGCGAAGGAAAGGTCATCTGGCCTTTATTAAGATGTCATCTAGACTTTATCAGGATGGAGAGCACACTGAAAAGATCGAGTTGGATGGTGGAACCATCAGTAGGCAAGCTGGGTGAAAAATTGCACAATAGGCGTATTCTGTGAAAAGGATGGTGATGTTCAGTAAGGACACCTTCCATGTGGTATTTAAAATAAAAATGCTTGATTTTATCCACTTTGTGAGATAAAAGGTTACTGTTGCCTGTTCGTTTTCTACCGTTGCATCTCCGTAGTCTCACTCAATCAAGTACCTTCACTGTCTGGAGATGTGAAGTTTCCCTGCTGAAAGGGCTCTGCTGAAAAGGATGACAGCAGCTATTATTCTCTGTAAATCTGAGATAGTACGAAAAGAAACAGGTGCCAGAGAAGCCAAGATCTTTTTTAAAAAGGGGAAGAATAGGAGATAGAGAGAGAAGAACAGTCTGCTCTGAAACTCCAAAACAAATAACCCATATTGTTATAATAACCTCACATGAGCTCCATCTGAAATGTACACGCTCCAATACCTTAAGTCTCCATGAAAGCTGAATTATACTTTAGAGTTGAATGAATTCAAATCAGTGCAGAGCTTTGAGCCTTTTGCCCGACAACAAGTGCATATTGCTGCACTGCGGCTATCGCTTCCTTGTTAGCGAGGACTGGCTCACGCCCTTGAGGTGACCACAAATCCAAGCTTCTGCCTAAAATGACACACTGTAATGGACATTTTAAAAACCAGGAAGCAGAATATGCCTTTTCTTTTTTTACTCCGGGTGTTTGTTGTTCAAGTGGGCGGTATAAGGAAGCAAAAAGCACAGCGATCACACTCCCTTTTATTCCTTGACATTTCCTCAAGAATACATTGTCACAGAAGACTTAACCTCAACAAAAAAGATCTTGGTATAGCAAGATATGTTTTCCCCCCATCATAACAAGAAATAGTACTTTCATGTCATAATGACATATTCTTCTCATTATTGAGACAAATGTAGTATTTCATCGTGAAAAATAAACTTTTCTTGTTAAAAAGACGTGAAACCTTTGATAATGTCCTCACGTGGTAACAAGTTGACATAGCAAGAAAGTTTTATACGTGTCTTTAAGCATAAAAAGCTTTTGTACCTGACAGTCATGTCATTTATTTTAGGATTTCGAAATTCTTGTAATTTAATAAGAAAATCATACTTATCATACTCCGTTAAGTAGTTCCATTTTCAACAGGGATTATCTTAAATACTGTTACTTTTCTTCTTTTCATCAGGACAAAGGGTATTACTTAGCTTACATTTTTGTGAAATTGAAATATGTGATGCCAAAAAATGTTCCTGTTAAGGTGTGTTCAGGTTGAACACAAAGCAAACTGCATGTTAGTGCTCACGTTCCTTTATTTGATAGCGCACCACTTATCCATTATCCAATGTAATACATATCGGTGGGTTACAGAGAAAAGAAGAGACCTCCAGCTTCAACTACGGGTATAAAAACTTGTACGCCTAATTTATTGTGTAATTTACATTAAATATTCATGTTATTACTCCAAATCATGAAATAAAAGGTAAGCAGCTGTGGCTGCTGCAGTGCTAGAACAGTGAGGATGCATGATAGATAATGACTGTCTGGTGTAACCTTTACACAATTACAGTATGCGTTAGCCATTAGAGCCCGTTAACCCTCATAAAACACATTTTTCTGCTTCCGTTTTGTAAATGCCATTTCGGGATGATGTGTTCGCTGTGGGAGGTATAAATGGAAACACTGTGTCATAGTTTTTAAGTTCAGATCGGAAAGCACTGAGCCCGCGTGAGGGTTGTGTTCAGCTCTTAAAGAGATATGATCTGACCTTATTGCTCACGATTGATCTGCGGTAAAAGGATTTTTATAGTGATCTCAAATTTGACTGAGTCAGGCATCGGTACAGTCTATATCGTATTTTCAAATGACATTGCTGTACGTCTCCACGTTGTTACATATTCTGTTGCCATTTTATTTCATTATTTTGACGTCGTATTGATATTTAAAGCTTGCTAAGACATCAGCATATGCCAAGAAAGGACTCAATCACAGATTTCAGAGGGATATCAGGTTTGTCTTCAATATTTTCATTTGCTCTGCAAACATAATGTCATCAATCTGTTCGTCTCAAGATGCCGCCTTCTCTTTGGTGTTCATTTGATGCTCAGGTCTAAGGCTGCTACTCATGATTATTTTCTCTTTCAATGTCTTGTTTTGTCAAATATTCTATGTATTGTGGTATCATTTATTTTTGCCATTTTTGAATAAAAAATTACTTGATTACTAAAGAAAATAATTTTAAAGATTTGACAAATACTTTTGTTAATCGACTAATCGTTGCAGCTCTTCAGGTCATAAGAGATGGAGTTAAATTTGAATGTAGTAATATAAAACCAGAAATACATTGGTATATACAAGGTATGCATGTGAGATGCGTCTTTGGTTCTTGGGAGTATTTTATAACCATGCCAGTGGGATTTAGTTAGCTACAATAAATCAGATGTGTTGGCTAGTAATTATTGCTTTGCTCTCTCTCAGGGATCGGGGGATTTCGCTCGTGAACTTCCTCTCATTGGGCTTTGGAGTAGTAGCCCTTGTGTGTTTTGAAAGACAAGTGAGCCGAAAGCCAAATGTCAGTTTAATTGGTGCGTTTGCGGCTCCCGTTGCACGCTTCTCGCCAGCTGCAAATTATAGTTCCAGGGTGCAACTCAAGGACAAAGGGCTTGACACATTGATATGTGCACACAAGCATGATCAGTTACTGTGTGAGCAGCGTCTGAGGAGCGTTGAGTGCTGATGTGAGAAGGAACGGCTGTCTGGTGATACTTTTTAATGATCCGGAGGTGCATGTTTTTGCATTTCAATGTGGCCTCTGTTGTACAGTATCTACACTCAAGAACAATAAGCAGCCTCTTCTGGCTGGTTTAGTAATAATAGATAGTAATCACGTTGGTAATGCTGTTTGCATCAATAGTGAATCATGACCTCGACCAAGGGCGTCAGGGGATGCTGATATTGCTCCAGAGTTACATCCCTGCTTCAGTGTGCCTGTACAGTCTCATACCTCAGTCTCTTTGTTCACTGCCACAATGTAGGGGCACTTTCACACTCCGGACTTTTGACAGCCATAGCTGGAAAACCTAGCTCAACCCCCCACCCCCCCCTCGCCCCCCCCCCACCCCCATCTTTGTCTATTCTCTTTGTGTTTCCTGGACTGGGGAGGAACAGCGAGCTGGGAGAGGCTGCTGGACCAGGAGCGACTTGAAACCAACACATCAACTGGAAATATACCAGAAATCATGTCCAACTGTGTTGCACTGAATCTGATATCACCCATCAGGATTTTCAGCACAGACAGTCAAGTAGGACATTTCACATTATTGGTAAGGTCACTGCAATTACTCCAAATAATCTGTGATTATGTGCTCATCAGATACCACGCATATCCTGTCACTGTCACCAAGTACAGCAGAAGTTCAAGTGGTGATTATTTTCAAGGAAATGTGTAAGGACATGTGTGAGAACATATTATGTGACTAATATGGTGATTGTAAAGTTGCTACAGCTTTTGGGGGAAAATCCACACTGAGGTCAGTTTGCCAATTTATTGGGCCAGTATTGTCCTTTTGGTTGATCGCAGGTTGATCGCAATCAACTGAATACAGCAACCTCAGAGGAACCTGAAAAAGTAATCCAACACGGAAGTGCTAAAAATTGCAGTTCCTCAAATGGCCACTTGAGGCTGGTTCCAAAATGTAGTCAATAACCCTTTAATGTTAAAATTGTCCAACTTTAAATCTGAAATAAACATGTTTACAACCTGTTATAAACACAGGTTTTGGTCATAGCCAATTTCACAGTTTAATCAAACTGTAGAGGGGGAATTTATATAACTCACCCGTTTAAATGAAGGCTTAACGTTAGACATAATTAAGGGTGTGGCCGCTTTGAGTGACAGGTGGGTGTCGTCACATGAAGCTAGCCACTAGGTGTCTGCTCTGCTGCGTGACCTGGGCCCCCATCGACTCCACTGACAATCCACCTCTTTGCCAGTTTGTATCTATAAACACAGGAAGTGACATATTTTCACTTCATATAATCATGGCTAAAGTATTATATTCAACATTTGCCTATTTACACAAGCATTCACTTGGCGTCGTGTGTCCTGTCTCTTGATAAATGTAAGTCTAGTATACACTCTTCTTTTAGCTCTTTGGTTGAAACATATTAAGCTCTATAGCTGCTAAATGCTCCACTATGTTCACCAGCTAATTGCTCACTAAGCAGGTAGTTTACGGAGCTTCACAGCTGCCAACAGGCTCCTGCTTCAAATGAAGAAGAGGTTGATGAGAACGGTGTTTGTGGGCCGGAACTAAACCAATGAGCTGAAAACAAGTCTAAAATACTCAGTAGATATAAAAGGGACTGCAAAATTGGCCAATGACTCTCAGTGGCTTTCAGCGATCACTTACTTCCTCCATTGGTAACATAAAAACAATTTGATTAGTGAATACTAATGAGTACAAATTTAGCTAGCCACGGTTTTAACCCAATAGTATGACACTACAATGACTATTAATTATGTGAAACATTTATGAAAAAAATAGAAAAGTACTGCCTAATACTGTGTAAATAGATTGCCCTTTTCCACCTTAAAGAACAAAGAGTTTTACAATTTGCTTTCACCCATTTCACACACACACACTCGTGACCTCCTGGAGGAACTTGATTTATACAACCTTCCTCCTAAATATGTTTCATATTTATACAGTATCTCTGATATCTTGTTTAGTATAATAATGTAGTTTATATTCCCTAAATCATTATTTTGAGCAAGTTGAAGTTAACGTGATTTATCATTACGGTTGATATTTGTTGTGGTTCAGTGCTGTTATAGACCTTTCCATCACTGGTGTGATGCTGTGCTGTTCATGCAGCGGTGAGGAGGCTGTGGTGAGCAGTATGCTGCCTCTGCATGTCGCCCAGCTCTGATAATTGCGGCATGCATTGCAATCACTTTGGCCCAAGATCCCATCGACGAGTGACACGGGTTGTTTTTCAAGCAGCTTCTTGGTACAGAGCAGGGCTGTAAATAGTGTAATGTTTCTCTCTCCGGGGAGCGGTGAAGCATTGTTGTATTCACTCTTGCAATCTGGGAGCATCACAACACTATTTTTCACTTTAAAAAGAAAAAGGGAAAAAGGAATGAATGCCTGGCTCTCTTCGTTTTACAGTACTTTCATCCTGCAACAAGGCAATGTCTTCTCTCAGGTGAAGCTGTATTCATTTGTTTTGCTGTAGTTAAACAGAGGATATGAGGTAGGCACGGCTCATTCCAAACCTTTTTATTGAAGTCTGCGATAAAGAAGTACCCAAGTGTCGCTTTCACCGCCCCGTCTGCTCCTCCGGATATACCTCACTCCCATCGCAGCCGTTTAGGGAGGGGAGAAATGTTATTGCTCTGTCAGTTTTATCTCACATTACCTGAGCGGCAGGATGTCAGGCGTTGCAGTCTCAACCCAATTCTGGGACACTGGAGCCAGAGCAGCGTTGTACAGTACAGCTGCTTAAGTCTGCTTTGTTCAGACACGATCACTTTTCTTAAAGGGTTGTCTCAATCTGACTCACTGCATGAATACCAACAGGATCTGCACTTGGCTGCTGAAGATACTGTCACAGTACAGTACATACTGTAGACACATTTTGACATATATGCAATAGAATTCTGCAACACTAAGAGCAGGGAAATGGGAAAACAAAAGATCCCTGAGATAAACAAAACTGCTTACGTAGCTTCTTTGCAAAAAAATAGTTCAGAGGAACATTTTAAAACTAACATCAGATATTAAAGAAACCACTCTGGAGCAAGTTCTCAATAGCTGGCTATGAGCTCCAGCCTGCAGGCTGTGGGAGGATAATTAATGTCAAAACAGTGCAGTGGTACAAACAGACTTTGGCTCTGCTCTCGGCCTGACATGGCTACAACGCACCAGCAGGCTTCACAGCCCTTCCAGTGTTTCAGTGGAGACACATTCCAGCAGACTGCACTGCAACAAGCCGCCTCTGACTAGCCCTCTAATGAGGTTGGGGACTGTCAACAGCCTTCTCCGGTGCTTCTCCAGCCAGCCGGGGTGCTTGTTCCCTACCCACTGCCCTGCTCCCTCTGGGACTGCCACACACTTTACACTGGCTACACGATTAATCAAATAAGGCCTTCTGCTGCTCACTTTAGCATTTTTTTTTTTAAGATTGCAGCCCTTGAGAAACGGTCTTGGCGGTTCTAATAATTGGGAATTCTGCTGGCCTTGTTAGCAAGGCTAAAGTAGGGTGGCAAATGTGCTCCAACGCTATAATTGAATATTTGCTGCAGCAGCAGCAGTGTTTGTGTACGTGCAGGTTACGGATACATGTTGTTATTGCATCAAAATACATTTTTTTACAACTCTAACTGAGCCGTCTTTCATTACAGACCACATACTGCAGCCTGCAGCCTCCATGTTGTGTGTATGAGCCAGACGACTGTACTGTGTGAGCATTCTTATTAAAGTCCAACACGTTTGTTCCAGGATTTTAATCTTATTTTTTTAACCCTTGCACCTCACTAGGGACTTTTTTGGCCTTTTAATTGTTTTATAATTTTGGAAATGTACATATCAGGGTGTGAGAAAAAAATGTTTTGTCTAATTTTGGTAGTTCAACCTCTGCTCCTATAATAAGTCTATAAGAAAGTAACAAGCCAAAATACAGATACTCTCAGAGCTTTAAGGACAAAGATTTCCCCATTGAAACCCAAAACCAAAATACTTGATCCCATGGCCATTGGCAGCATAACACATATTATTGTATATCAAAATTGAACTTGGAAAATCAACTAAATATATGGAATTGCTTTTTATAGCTGGAGTGTTTTATTTTATCTGACACTGAATCAAAGTCAATTCTGTAGCTAATTATTGATATCCTTTTTAGTTTAAGAAACATTATTCAAATTTAGTGGAGGTTTTTTTTGTCATAAAAAAAACATTGTTTTGGCATTGGAAGGGTTACAATTCTGAAATGGTATGAGTCTTTGATAGTGATGATTAGGACTGAAGTTTTTTATTTTTCTTTAACTCTATAATACTACTATATAATGAAAGGACATCAGAGCAAAAGTGAAGCTAGTGAAAAGCTTTAATTTCTCACATTTAGTCTCTTCTTTGGAAGGAACACCACCTTAAAATAGCACAATGTCTTCTTTCTCAGCCCTGGAACACTAACTGAGCAACAACTAATAATATTTTGATATATATATATATATATATATATATATATATATATATATACTATGTTAGCTGCCAGTAACTACTGACCGGGCAACAAGCTGTTTTTGATTAGTCTAAATGGACAGATGCTGTCGTTCTCACATGGCCTAGGCACAACTAAGCAAGTTAAGTAAATCTCATAAAGCCATAAAACAGTACATGTCTCATTTTCCATTCACTGTTAAAAAAGGATTTTCCAAACCTAGGATTTAACTAGTTCATGAAATGTTTTATATTTGCTTCTTTTTTTTCTTTTTTTTACACCCTGGTGTCGTTCCAGGGAAGAGTCCACTGGGACCATAACATAATATCTTTTATGTTTCCTGCAGCAGAAGACGTGGAGTATCTGTAATAAGCACCATCTAAAACTTGACCAACAGAAAATCCAAGGAAAAAGACATCACCATGTCAAAAAAAAGACATTATCTAAGACTAAAAGCTAAATAATGGTCCTTTCAACAACGTTTTTTTTCCAACTTTTTATTTGGGGCATTTTAAATCTTCCATACAGACTCTGACCAATATACAGTATATATATATATAGTGGTTGGTAGAAAGTTGAAAGGACCATTATTTAGCTTTTAGTCTTAGATAATGTAATTCATTTTTTTCCATTGAGCTATGAATCCATGCCACATTGAGTGTCAAAAGAGAGCAGCAGTGACCTGCCAATACTAAATACATACAAGTACTGTCAGAAGCACAGCTTCAACTTCAAGGTTGGGGGTTCTCACAAAGAAATCTATAGGAAATGTAATGTGTACAGCTTAGTTTACACAAAGATTATTACCAGCAGGTGCATTTGCATTTGAAACTGAATCTGCAGGTGGCAGCGTAACTTAGGCTGTCAATGCTGTGTGTACATTAGGGACAGCGTTCGGACTATGGCCGCCAACAAAGAGACACACACTGTGCATCAGTCACTGAGGCAGTCGTGTTACTCTCTCACATGATCACAAGCGGGAATCAAGTCTCGACTCAAGTGTGCGCAACAGTCCATACACACACCCCGCCTCTCTGTTGACTCCTCACTTCCATCCATCGGTGCGGGCTGAAAGAATGTCTGAAAAAACACAGAACCAATGATTTACGAAAAAGAATCACAGTCACAATTAGTTTACCCTTTGTATGTATTATTATAGATTAAGGCATTATAATCCATTTTTAGTTCTGTGTTATTTAAAAAATATATAGATAATATTTAAATCCCTACATTAACTTCTGGCTATGGCCACTAGGGGGTTCAGTGAGCCCCCTGAACTGTGCATCTAGTTTTAATAAATTTTCATGAGGAGGAGCAAGGTAGCATTTCTTTTCTTTTTGGAGACACACACAGTTTACGAAAACAAGAAACTGTCCAATCCATATCCATCGGCGGAGCTTATCATCGCCGACACCAGCTGATGGCAGCCATGACAGACTTTCACATTAACACTGTTAATGAATGTAAGTATTCCGTCCATGGTTCAGCACCCAAGCTGTGATATATGTTGTTTTACTAGATTTCTTTGTTTGATTTTCTTTTTGTGGGCATTTTAAATCTTCCATATAGGTTGGAGGTAGATGTAATTGAGTATGTTATGCTACATTTCAGAATGACATAGTACTTTACCATTTACTTTGCAGCTTAAACAAAACCTAGAATCTTCATTTATACTTTCATTAATTTCACATATTGGTTTAAAACAAAACTATAAAGTACACAAATAATTATAATTACATGTAAACTTGTAATAGTCCACCGCTAATGTCAGTAGAATGGATATACTGTATATATACAAAATACAAGCAGGACAAACACAAAGTACAGTGTCAAAACTGCAACTTCTCAAGCATGACGGTTCACGAACACAGTGTGGGAGTGAGGACAGCACTGTTGGCCTGTTCAAGCCACTTTGGCAACACGGGGCGTAAAGAGCAACACAGTCTCTGTGGCTGATAGTGGGGGTCAGTGTATTCCTTAACTGTTGAAGAGGCACAACTATAAATAGAGAAAAAACAGCAATGGATCAGCCAAAGCCATTGAAAAAACACAGTCTCTGTTCAGTCAGAATTGACAAATCAGGTCAGAAAGAAATAACGTGAAACCTCTGTGGTCAAAACATTTATGTTGTGACCACTTAACTCATTAATTCACAATAGCAGTTGGAGCCTTAAATGCTATAGTTTGGTGGTTTAATTGTAGAAGAGCTGCCTGGTTCTTGGTTGATAACCTGCATGCTCCAGTCAGCATCAGTAAAATGGGTCAATATGTGCAGAGGCGTGAATTGTTTAGTGTCTCCCGGCAGAGCGACGGGTGCCACATTGGGGGGGGGGGGGGGGGGGGGGGGGGCTGCAGATGGTGTGGGGTGTGAGATTAGACTGGCATTGACACATGGCAGGAGGCTGTGCTGGTGTGAAGTTGCTGTGGGTGAGAGTGGAGTTCAGAGATCTTCTCCATGGGAATGAGGAGGAGTAGATTTACATATGTGTGTGTATCAGCATCTCAGCTTCAGGCAGTGTTTCTCCAGCACCTCGGGGGAACAATGTTAAATGCAACAGTTTTTTTTCTCTGTCTTTTAAAAGAATACAAACAGTAAGCACAGAGTACTGTATGCTTTGTATGCTCCATTCCTCCCTCTGGACTGAACTGTGTGCCAGAAGTTTATATATAACAGGATGAATTACTAAGTAATCACTGACCAGCCCTACTTTGCATACGACTGTGCTGGGAAAAATAGACTGCTTTATGTTATTGCTACCATAAAACAGGATGATACTGCTGCTGGAGTTCATTAATAACAACCCCGGCCCATAACTCTTTAAGAAATATGATGTTTTATACATACAGGGGCGCATTGGAACAACTGCATTTTTACTGGGGCAATTAGGAATGAGAACCTTGCTCAAGGGCGTGAATAGTAGTGGCTCTTTGGATTCATCTCTCCGTTGTTAAATCACTTGGCTATTGACCCTGTGTAATACTCCATGCTGACACAGTAGAAAAGGGACTCTAATTATATATTCAACAGAAAATGGTGGGGGGAAATAATGGAATACCCCAGTGGCAAGGGAAGCTCAAAGTCAAGAGGAGCTTGAAAAGAATATTGAATTAAAAAACATCTTCTTCTTTTTTGATGGTGACGGGACCCTGTACCGCTCTGTGGACAGGTGTTAATCATTTATGAGGCTTGATCATTTCCAGGCATTTGACTAGATTAACACTGTGTTTTGCGACATGAGGTCTGGATGTTAAGAAGGACTATAAAGAAAAAACATTTTAACACTCTGAGTACATGTAGAATTAAATCAAATGGGGATGCTTGATTTCCAAGAGGACTGGTGAAGGAACAAATACAGCCAGAGGAGGGCGACTGAGACAACAAGAAGGAAAGGAAAATAGATTTAGCTTACAAATTGTAATTCTTGATTTTACCAACAGAGGGAAGCAGCGCTAAACTTTTACCAGCCAGTTTATGTTTGCTAGAAGGGTTTGCATTTTGATTGTTCACTGGATATAAGTCCATGAATCAATTTGTGTCCGTCACTGGCCACTGAGGACACATGTGAGGCTATCTTTTCTCAACAATTCACCTTTAAATTCCCATTATCCTCCAAGGATTCAGGTGATGTTTGACAGAGTAGACTGCTAAACATTAATCCCATAGCACATCACTGATCCTGCCACTGATGCAAGGTCACACTGTGACACAAATTATTAGCACAGGGCGAATGAAAATCTACTTATCAAAGCCTGATGCTTGTAAGGGCAGCCCATAAACTATTCAACACACCAAAGCACATGTCAAAGTGAAAAAGCACCACAGAGATTTAACATGAGCACGGGAGTGTATTTGTTCCTGTTTTAAAAATGACTTGAAGCCCACAGCTGTGTCACCCCAAAGATTTCAATATAAAAATAAATAAAAATGACATGAAACAAATAATAATGTGAATAAATTATGTTAAATGTATGAAGAAAATGAAACATTTGTGATATAATTTGAATTCTGTTTATATATATATATATATATATATATATATATATATATATATATATTGAGACATATTTACTTTAAAATTCCCTTTTTTTAATGTTTTTATTTATTTTATGGCTTTTTTTCCTCATGACACCTTTGTTCTATGTCACTTTTCATGACAGTGATGTTGCGACCACCCCCTCACCTGTCAGCCAATCAAATCACATTTAGCCAGCTTCCTCCTCTTACAGAGAACAACAATGCCAAAGTAATTGTGAATAAACCAAGTAGTTTCTGCTGCTGTAAGTAAACACAGTACACAGAGACAGTAACACACCTCTACCCTTATTTAGCTTAACCAGGCTGCACATGCTACATACCGAGCACTGTCTCTTCACTGTGATGTGAAGCTATTAGCTGTAGTGGAAGATGTATTCAGATGCTTTCCTTAAGTAAAAGTACTGATACCACACTGTGGAAATGCTCCAAGTCCTCCATTGAGTAAATGTACTGTAGTTACATTCCACCCCTGATAGTAAGCCAACTAGGTACTTTTGACTGATAGAAACATTCGGGTTACATAAACCGCTTAGTTAATTAAATAAACATGCTCCTTATTAATTGTTTAAAATTGACACGCTTTTATTGAAAAAAACACTCCAACCAGTGTTGCAATATAAGCGTTCTAACTGCTAAGTTTTGTAGTAAATATTCATTATGTGTACTGAAGTGAGAAATAAGTAGACACAAACGTGTTTAGGGTGGGTGGTATTTTATACGGAGAGTGTGTATGTGTGGGGGGGGACTTCATCAGATCTTCATCTGAACACAAAGAGGCGAGACAGAAACTCAATTACTGGGAAATGGAAGTCTCCTGTCGTGTGACAGTGACAGTGTGGGGGGGCAGCGACTCCGAGATGATACTATCAAAGTCCTCCTTTATTTTGCTTGAAGTGGAAGAGATGGCGCATCTCCAGTGTTGCTGGAGGGCACGCTGATGTCACCTGCCTGTCAGACACAATGACAGGAAGCCTGGATGTATGCTGCTGGGAGCCGCACATTAATGAATGAATGAATGAAGTGGTGGATTCATCAGGTCCTACAATGAAGCTGGTCAAGGCGGCGATAATGGACGGAAAACTAATTAGCATTTTTTCCTTATACTTGTGACCTGATATGATATATCTTGTGCTGATGATTAGCTCTGCACTGCCTTTGGTGAATCCACATTGCGTTTCATTAGTGCTGTTGTGGTGCTGTTTGGAATTCCCATTGCAATATCAGAAGCTGCTCCTCTGTGTGTCTGGGGGTTGCTCACTGCTCATGCTCCACCCTTGATCCTCAGAGACACAATAGAGCTGCGAGACAGAAAAGCAAGCAACTTCTTCCGAGTGTTTTGGAGGCTCATGCAAATCGGGGCAGCCTAGTCATGTGTGTGTGTGTCTTTTGAGGACTTTGTTGCACAGACAGATTTATCAGCGGGGCCTTTTGTGACCGTCCCCCAGCCTCCAGCACCTTTTGGCTCCAGAAAAGGGAGTGGATACAAACATGTGGTCCATCCAGATTATACCTCATTTGAGATGTACAATAGCCACATTAGAGCCTTTAAATGGAGCCCCGGGTCGTCAACCTTCACACTGCTGACAGGTCACAGATGCACGGATTGTTAACTGGCCGCTGCTCGTTGAAGCAAGCCGCGAGGATAAGACATCCATGAATGCTTATAAGAGTAATTCTCCCTGATAAAAATAAATCCCCAAACTCACCGCTGCCAGACAACATTTAATGAGATGCAGCCAGATTGCTAATTGACTTCCTGAATTCCACGTAGCCTATATCTCCATGGCAACTAAACCAGCCATCTCTTTTCATACACGTAGGAACAAGGAGAAAAGTTTTTTTTTAAGCCTCCATTCACACTTTTCTTTTCTTCTCTAAGAAAAACATTGATGATTACATTTTAACTCATTCCAAACTATTACCAGCTAATGTTATTAGAGGGATAATGAGGTTTCATCAATGCAACACCATGATTATACAGATTATATCTCTTAGGAGAATGAGTATTAATGACTCATATGTACAAGGATTGTGAAGGGAGGAGACTGTGAGGTAAGGCCATTAAAAGAGAGATTGCAGCTGAGGGAGAGGGAGGAGGAGCAGGGTTCGTCGGAGTGTCTGGCTCCCCGCTGACACTTACATGGCCCTCTCTGTTCTCTGTCACAGTGACATGAACCAGTCCTGAATCACTTCTGCTGGCCTCCCTCTGACTCACTGACACACTGACCCCCCCCCCCATAGATCAGATCATGTGTCCACATCAGACGGGTAACAAGATCCAGGATGTCTCGTCCTGCTCGGGCGACACAGGAAACGAGCTTCGCAGGAACATGCTGTAAATTGCACGAGAACACGCTGCAGACATTAGTTCCTCTAAACAAACTCTTGATTTGTTTTTCTGGTTTGCCACGCTTGACTTCCTCTGCTCATGTTTACATCAGCGTAAAGCTATATTTTAAAAATACATATTATATTTCATGCAGAGTTTTTCAACCCGGGTGTCAGGAGGACCCCATGTAGGGTCAAGAGATAGAAGCAGCTGCGTTTGTAGATTTATATATTTTTCATTTAATGAGGAACTTAAACCACTTAATATTGCACTTCTATATCGTTAGATGACTTTAAAAGCTACAAAATAAAAGATAATCAGAATTGTAGCAGGAAAGGTGAAGATATCCTGACTTTTAGTTCCTGGTATGAGTCTTGGATCCTACATTTCCCATACAGCAACTTCATCGCATCTTGTCATTAGACATCTACGCCTTTCAAACCCCAGTTTGTCTTAAGTCTTCAGCTGAATACTAGATAACCCTAAACATCACAACGACATCATGAGGGTTATTCTCTCAGACTTGACAAGGTTCCATCAGAGCCACAGAAGAAAAAGTAATGTAACCCATTAAAACCAAAAACTATTGGCTATTACAGTTTTATTACAGTAATTTAAAACACAACAATGGACAAATTAAGTAATTACTGTTAAAAGTCTTATTCAGCTTCCTGTATGCATCTGCCGAATCACGCATCGTATACTCCTTATTGGCAAAAGATATTCTCCACCACTCAAATGATCTGTTTGAGTTTGATCATTTAAAGGTTGATTGGGCTGTGTGGCCTGTTGCACTAATTAGCAACAACTTATATTTCAGTAATGCTATGTTAGCTAACGTTACTCGTTCTTAAAAGAAAGAAACAGCCAAACAGCTTGGACAAATTCATAAAAAAATGTGGATTTACTGTTAACATCACTTTCAGTCTTTCGTGTTGCTAACGCTAGGAATGAGCGCAGGATAAATGATGGTTGTCTGTTAGTTAGCTGTTTGTCTAAACCTAGAGAGTGAACAATAATTTAGTGACTACTGGTAAACAGAACAACACCTGTAACCACGTTAACGATTTGATAAATATTTTACTGATGGAATAAAAAAACTTTCATTCTTAAATTCACACGACAGCCCTAACTGCTGGGGTTTGGGGAATTTTGGTCTCGATCCAGGAAAGGCGGAAAAACACTGATGTCTTCTAATTGCAAAAATAAAAAGAATTCAGCCACTGGCTGAAAATGTCACATGTCACAATTAATAATATCCTGACAGCACAGTCATTCTAATGTCATGTCATGTGCAATATCTTACGCAAATGTCATTGCATACAATGAAGCTCTTTATGATTACAGATTATTTTTCATTATCTTAGCAGATAATAAGAGTGTGGGAATCTTCACTCCAACTAAAGCTCCAGATATTAAAGACAAAGTGTGAAGCAGCAGCAGCACATGTGACAGATTATTTCTATCGATTTAGATTGTTTCTTATTAATTAGCCCCAGGGTTTAAGACTTGATTAGATGGGGTTCTGGATATAAAGTTATTGATTTGTTGGTAGACTCCTTTACAGCCTCTTTGCTGGTTATTATCAACCCCCCCTGCTCCCCTGTGGGCAGCGTTTGCCCCTCTTCTAAACATGTAGTCTCCCCCGAAGATGTTTAATTGAAACAGACAAAATAACACCCCTGTTATCCCGTGGGCCCAATTCTATTACCTTCTTATGCACCTCCCCTGAGAGCGCTGTGTAGCCGCAAACCAAGTGTAACACCAGAGCATCATTCACACCTTCAAATCTCATCTCAGAATGCGCATACAGCCTGCGGGGCCGGTCAGAGCAGGAGACATGTTTTCCTATCGTCATACAGCTGTTGTATTACATCTTCCTTATCAGAAACCTGATGATGTTGTTTACTCTCAGCAATAATGAATTCATATACAAACATTGCTGTGTGTACATCCAGCTCTTGCTTGTGTTCCCAGAGATCTGATATGACCATGCCTGACAACCTATCTGCTCGAGTACAAGCAGAAAGGCAATTATTTGCATGATCACACATTGTGTCATTGTGTTGCATCCAACCACAGAGAAATTTAATTATCTAATGGTAAATTCTTCACAAGACGCTGGCCCATCTATTCTTGCTCGTAGTGCCTAATTTCTTTCACCGCACAGTATGGTCAGTTGCATTTATAAGTCTTGTGTATAAAGATAAGCAGCTCCACATGTAAAATTCAGGCTGGATAGTTCAGATGTTTTGAAGTGGGATTGTATGAGCTACTTATCCATAAACAGTGTATTAATACAGTAGATGTCAGCATCTAGACAGTCGGCACGCCCCCAGTTTGGAGCAACAGACAGGAGTACCAGCAGGGAAGCTAAGTCGTGTACTGCAGCTAAACATATTTTAAAGCATTTTAAGGTAAAGCTGTGCCATCTACTGTGGATACACTGACTATGGAGAAGCACCTCATATAACCCCACTTCAAACTATCAGGACTATCCCTTAAAGGTTTAGCGCACAGTTGTGCACAGCTTCTCCTGTGCTGATTTGTCTCTAATTGTCTCTAACAATAAAGGATAGCACATTATAAAATAGATGTATGGATCCTGCCTTACAGTCTAATCAATCGTCTCACCTCAGTGGTCACAAACAAAAGGCTGCAACAAACAACCAAGCTTATGCACGTTTGTAAAGAAATCACACACGCTCAACACCCGCAACACTCCATCTTTATCAAGTGGTCCAGCAGTTATATTACAGTAGGAAGAGAGGGGAAAGTTATCCCCCATTTCCTCCTTTGTTAAATGATTGACGGCCATTTGGCACCAGTCTCCCATCTCAGCTTAAATTTCATAGCTGCAATATTTGGATTGCTATGGAAACAGCTTTCATACTGTGAGCCCCCCCCCCGCCTTCATCCAGACACCCCGGTATCTCCCAGCTTTTATTAGGTGAGAGGATGCTTCTTGTCGCTCTCATAAAGAGTAAATGATCCCACGAAGGCATATGATGAAGCTCTATATGAGCAGAGCGATGCGACGTCTCTGGGGAGAGCGCCTACACACAGAGCAATCTGCCACAGGAAAACGCCCTCTTCCAACCTGCTGCTGATATTAATTACGAATCGAAAGCCACGGCTGTGCCTCCGGCGCTTCCTGTGTGATGCTGGGAGGGGCTACGAGGCTGGCTCGACAGGAGCCACGGGGAAGCTGCAGATGTTGCTCACACATTCTTACATTCTTATAGTGGAAAGTGGGAGAGGCTCTGGCTTTATTCTGATCTCTCTTGCTGCAGGTGGATTGGTAAGAGCCGAGCCACTGGAAGTCTGAACAGAAATCCTTCATGCAATAAATCACAGCTGCCCTCCATCATCATACAGAACGTGCTCAGCCAAAGACTCTTTTGTGTCAACTCAATGTATTCCTGAAATACAGCCTACAGCTACTATACTATACTAAAATGTGCTCAGAACATTCATAGCTTGTACGACTGGTTCCTGTAGGAGGAACATTATGTGTGCAATAGCATTATTTCATTCAGCAGTCTATTGCCTACAAGGTTAGAAATTTTACATTAATAAATTATATTTGTAAGAGCATATGCCAGACCAATGCAATCTGTATTCTGAGACTCGTGCTATGCAGGGACGCAAGAAGTGGTATTATTGGATTTTAGGGTTCAGTACCTCCTTATTACTACAATAATGTTTTGAACTACAAAACAAAGAATTTGAATAGAGTTCAAGGTTTTTGGAAATACACTTATGTGCTTTCTTTCTGAGAGTGAGAGGAGACACCCACATAAAACGTTATCAGCGCATTAAATGGCTGTTATCAGTTGTTATCACTTCCATTGTAATGCTACAGATGAGTCAAACTGAACCTACACATTTTAAATGCGTGGTTGAGAATTGCAAATGAGAAGTAAATAAACTCCTGATTGTATTGTGTCACATTTAATGATTATCACATGTACTCGTACACCTCAATCAAAATGTATTATGTATTGTGTCACATTTAATGATTATCACATGTACTCGTCCACCTCAATCAAAATGTATTATTGCACAACATGTATTTCTGCACAAATGTATAATGAGCACTATATTAGTTATGAATGAAGCACTGTAGGTTCTCTTCAAAGAGTTTCAGGTCTACCTCCATCTCGCCACCTACAAGACGGCCCACCAAGGGGCATAACCGCGCCAACATGGACCAATGAGGGACGACGACACCCTTCTGTAGAGAATATAGCAAAATGTTTATGTTGTTTTTGTAACACTTTCACTTACCTGTACCAACAGACAGCTAACTGGCTCTTTATTGATTCGGACTTGGTGTGTGAAAGTGTCCTCGGCTGAGGGTATTTTTTGACATTGCTGTCATCATCACTTTAAATAAATAAGTATCTTGATCAACTAGAAGTTTACTAGATTCAATTGAAAGACTATCTCAGCGCCCTTTGGGCCTCAAAACCCAACACAAACAAACTGTCATGTCTCGTCGAATGTGTTGAGTTGTTCATGTTGTCTTGTCACTTCCTGTTTTATTTTGTACCTACCTCTTGTTTCTCAACCCAGATCCCTTTACTTCCTGTCCTGGTGTGATGTCCCTCCATCATCAGCGTCTGCCCCGCCCCTGATTGTTTCCACCTGTTCCCACTCACCTCTTGTATAAATTGTCCCGTCTCCCCTTGTTGTGTGTCAGTTCGTCTTGTTATGTCATGTGCAAGACCCAGTGTTCCATGAAGTGTGTTTTTTCAGTGAAGTCTGTATATCCTCCTAGGGAGCGCTTTGATTTGATATTCTGTTTTACTGAAGTAAAGTATTGTTTTTTACACTTTACCTTTGTGTCGTGCGTATGAGTCTTCCTTCCCTGTGTCTGAGGCGTAACACAAACTTGGTTAGGTTTAAGCAAATAAAGTTGGTTAAGGAAAGCTTCATGGTTTTGGTTAAAAAATGTAAGTGTGTAAATTACTTATATATGTGGGTTCGGCACGTTACGTATTTCACCTAAGTTAGATTTGTTCAGAACAGTGATAATTTCGAACCTCCCTGTAGTGATCCAGCTTAGTAATAGATGATAACGGCCTACTGAGCCAAGTAGGAGGGAGAGTAGGACCATACCACATCAAATCTATGCTCCCCATGACGACTGATAACATTCGAAGCAGCTAAATGAGCAGTTTAATACCACTCTCATGTTTATGTCTTAGTTATGGAGCTGTAGCGAGGACATATTTAATTTAGTTTAGTATAAAGAATGGAATTAGGGGAAACAGCTAGCTATCCAAAGTTAAAAAAAGATATCTACAAACATCTCTAAAGCTGACTTATTAAGAGTGTGTATCTTTCTTAATTCATATACACAAATAAATGTAAAACAGCAATTTGTAGTCACTGCATGTAACTCAGGGTTGCCAGGTCTGTGTGTCAAACCCATCAAACCAGTCCAATACTAGAACTCAAAATATGCCCCTGCTAAACCATATATACTGCTTTTAAAGTCCAACAGCATTGCTATCATTGCCACATGTATTGTAACATCTACAAAGTAGCACCATAAAGGTTTAGTGTGCCAGCATTAAAAGCAGTTTTCCCTAAACAGTTTGTTCATATAGGTCCTGAAATGGCCCTACGTAATTAGATACAGTATATTATCATGAATAAAATATAGCTCTGTGAACGTGTGGACCAATTCACTGAAGCACAAATGCTTTCTTTTCCCTTTTCCCTTCCTGCCTGGACAAATCTTACCGAGCGTCATTTTGTCCCTGGGGTTGAGAGGTGGGCGCAGGCGGGCGCAGGCGGGCGCAGGCGGGCGCAGGCGGGCGCAGGCGGGCTCAGGTGGGCTCAGGCGGGCGCAGGCGGGCGCAGGCAGGCCCGACGTGTGTTTGTGAGCGTATGACGTCCCCGTGTGTACATGCTGATCTGGAGTCAGTTTTGTAGGATCTGGGTATAAATAGCCTAAATTATTTCAGTCAAAATATATTTTTTTATTAATAGCGGAAAACCGCAGACCTGGCGACACTGATGTAACTTCCCACAAAAACACAAACAAGATGCAACATGTTAATTAGGGAGCTTTAGCGCTTAGGAGAGCACACACAATACCAGAACTCTGAAACTGAAGCATCTACATGGAATTCAGCCACTATTAATTTCTCCTTTTCTTACTGTGACATGTTAAAATGTCTTCTGTGAAAAGGGATTGTAGTGTTAGTAAGCATACTGCGTCATGATGGATTGAAGTTTTTCTTTTCTAATTATAGGCTAATTCTACAGATTTCTTTTGTGGGTCTGCTTACAAAATAAGTCAGAACATTAGTTATTATTGATGACCTTATACTACTGAAAAGTTATAACTGTGCATATTTCCTTGTGTGCGTATTTGATGTAACAATTATATTTTGGGGTGCTGTCCTGTGTCCTGTGTTGCATTAACTGTATATAAAATGTTCTTTTGCAAAACCAGATACCTTCGTTATTAGTTATTTTCCTAAATCCAGTTTTTTTTATTGTTCACTCAAGGGAATATCAATCAAACTTTGTGTTGCTTTATTCATTTTAAGAATGGATTTTGCAAACAAATTCTTCTTTTTTTCCCTGTGCCTGTATAACTTTGCTTGTGTGTATTTGTATTATTTTGGAAAGCTTGTTTAAGAAATGTTTTATGGAGTGGTCTGCTGATGCTGCTGACAGGAAGAGACTGAACAGACTGGTGAAGAAGGCCAACTCTGTCCTGGGGAGCCCTCTGGATCCTGTGGAGCTGGTGGGAGACAGAAGAATGACGGCCAAGCTGTCCTCTCTATTGGACAACATGTCCCCCCCTCCAGGACACTTTGTCCGCACTGTGCAGCTCCTTCAGTGACAGGCTGATAAGCCTCCACCACGCCACAATAAATCTGATGGCCTTTGCAACATGGTGGACAATTCCAGAAGCAGAGCAGGAAATATTTTTCTGAGAAACACAGTTCAAGACAAGAATGCTGAGTTGTCAGCATTGAAAGCTGAGATGGCAGCCCTGAGAGAGGAGAGCGGAGAGTTTATCAGACATATTGCAAACGCGCAGATATAAAATGTTCGCTTGTTAGTGTGGCTAAAAATATCAAGGCTTTAAAAATAGATAAATTGGACAGCACCCGTCCACACATGTGTGTATATGTGTGAATAAAAATAAACACACCAGTACACACAGATACACATTGTTCTTACATTTATCCAGTTCCCCAGCAGAGAAACAGTTAAATAAACATCACAACCAAACTTACTGAAGGCCAGCAGATGAATATCAGCTCAAACTAAGAAAAAGTCTTGCAAGTTTCATTTGCTACAAACACAACAAGACACGAATATAACATATTCAGGTCAAAGTTTTCAGCAACATTACTGTAAGTACTAAACTTTGAAACATTACTTCTGCAGTTGCTTCAGTCCGCCCCCCCCACGGCAGGAGTTGCGTAAATTGAAACAAGCTATATCTGTGAGCTTCTGTGTGGCAGACACGCCGAGATGTGGAAATAAATGTATTGTTATACTAAAAGGAAAGAAAGTTTAAGAGAGTATCGCTATAAAATGCGAAATTAACACACCAATCCTTCTTAGGAGAAATTATCTAATTGATGACTATGTGGCCAGTTATTATAATAATAATAATAATAATAATAATAATAATAATAATAATAATAATAATAATAATAATAATAATAATAATAATAATAATAATGAAGCCACCAACTGTGCTACAAGAGGCTGGCGGAGGGGCAGCTGAAGGAGACCCCCACAGCTACACAAGGTGCAATACCATTCCCTCCATTGTGATACAAAACACATGTTAACTGTTTGTTTGTGTAGTGTGAAATGACACTGCAAATGCTGTTCAACATATTGGATCATCACTATGTCCAAATAAATATCAGCAACAAGGATAAAAGTATATAAACACAATTTTCCAAATGGGAATGAACTTACATGTTCAAGCCTTTGAAATGCACTTTGAATTCTTTGTTAGATAAATAAAACACTGCAGCATTGTTAAGGGCTTTTGGCAACACAATCCATCTTAATTTCTGGTGAAAGCCTATGGGCTGACTGGTATAGAGCGGCAAATAGCACACAGCCTGCATATTTACTTCCAGCTCATTTATTCTCATTATGCAGCCCTGCAGACGTCAAAGAGGGGATTTCTACCCCACAGTGATATTCCATGATACAGAAGGAGAGCGATGGGGGAACACATCAGGAAAAACAAGACGGAAACGAGGCGATGGGGGGTGCATTCATTCATGCTCTGCCCGTGAACTTTGACACCTTTGACAACGTAGGGACTGTTTTCAGACCCTACGTTGACGGCACCAGCTCATTCTTTTCCCCTCGCTCAGTCTCTGTTGGAAATCTCACATTCGCTGTCACATAATGAGGCCCTGCCCTGTCTAGCTGGGGAGATTCCATGATTTCATATCTTGGGTTTACTTCCCTCTGGTAATTATGGTTTATGTGCTCAACAACGTGTCACCTGAGAACTCATGAAGTCTGTACAAGGAAAAACTGTATTACAGGGTATTTTAGAGCAAGCATTACAAAAGTAGGGGTTGTCATCCAACCATAGTATGAACAGCAATATATTTGGTGAAAGACTTGAGAATAATAACATGTAAAACCTTTCTTATTAGCAAAAAAAAAAGCAGTAAAATATTCATTTCCATAATAGGTTAAATAAAGTTTATTATAAATAGTTCTGCTTTAGGATAATTATTTTTCGCCAACAATACTGGCATATTCTCACTGAACAGAAATCAGAAATGTGTATTAATGTGGTTGCATTAAGAAACTAGGTATCAAAAGTATTTCTTTACTTTGATTGACTGCTGATTTTCAACCAGCGCCATTTAATTGGCAGCGGAGGTACTCACATGTGGTTGGATTAAATTTTTTTTAATTCATGCTCATTTATAAACCTAGTTATTTTATATCTAAATGTGATCAAGAAATCTTGTTTTTTTGCAACCAGAGGTGACATGAGAGGGTGGATAAAAGTGCAATCGAAGGCAGAACAAGACATTTTAGGCAACCAAAATGTTACAATTGAAGAGAAGTATGGTCATTTTCTTATAAACTTCTATACAACAAGACTTCTTTTTGCAGCCAGTGGAGTTGCCCCCAGCTGGATATTTGAGAGGATTAAGTCACTTACGCATTGGCTTCACTCTTCAGACCCGAAGGTGGCTGCCTGGACTAGTTTTCCACGGAACAGCAGGACACAGTAAAGTTGGTTAACTTGCTTAGGAGATGAAGGTGTGCAGCCTGTCACTCTTCATCTCACAGCTCACTGAGGCTGCTCCTGAAAAACAATCTGCTGATTTAAATGACCGCTTCACAATAAAAACAGGCCTGTGTTTCTCCAGTTGAATGTTTTTAATGTGAAGCACTAGTAGTTTGTATTAGCGGTAACTTAATGCAGCTCTAAGTTGGCTGAAGAGAACAGTAAACACTGATAACAATGAGTTAAAATATGCTGGATTTTCTGCATGCCTTGTATCCTCGGAATCCCTTATGTGTGTGAAGGGAATGGCGGACTCCGCCACCAACAATGAAAACCATTATATAAACATGACATAATTTATATTTAATATATATATAAAATACATTCAATGGCTATTGCGGAAATATGGCAACCATTAATAGTATATTTTGAATATATATTTGAATATTTTGAACAGTTTATTTGCACAATCAAGATTCTGTGGGTGTGGTTTGATTTCATTTGATTGACAGGGGCAAGGCCACTCTAGTAAACAAACAGGCATCATCAGATTCTGATGGAAAAATGGCAGAATCCTGATTGGTGCGAGGAGGTACGTGACATCACCTTTTTCAAACCAAGCATAATCCACTTCTAACATGTGAGCACAGAAATCATAGAAGGCTCCCATGTGAAAGACCAAAAATAAGAACAAATTGGGTTTTTATGTAGGATTATAAAACAGCCCAAAATGTTTTTTCAGGGCCTTTAAGAATTTTTTGGGATGGCACCATCTGTAAAATAGAAACATCAACTTACGATTCCATCTTTTAACCTGGGCCTCTGGAGGGTCAGTTTAAATCTGAGCCCCTAAGCCACTCTATCACATTTAGCACTTCTAGATGAGTCCATTGCTGCTGAAAAAGAGGAAGCAGATGTTCCACCAAATCTAATTTGGCTTGATAAGAGCACTCACCGTAACACGGAGCACCTCACAAAGGTATCTTGTTACATTTATTGCTCAGTCAAGCCATTGTGTAATCCATTCAGTGTGATTATGATACCCTAAATCAGGTTATTTGGATTCAAGTCAATCTGTTCATTTCCCTTCTTTGTGTAACAGAGAGGTCTGAGTCTTTCCTCTGTGGTGCCAGTTGGATGAGGATGAATCCACTGTGGACAGAACAGGTAGACGACCTGGCTCAGAACTCTGTATTCTCTCACTCAGTTACCTTTTGACCTGTTTTGACCTTTCCCTGTTCAGGGGTCCTCCATATGTGAACCAGTTAGCCACGGGAGAGTCCCCGTTGCTGTTGTTTTGGCAGATATTTGCAATGAAAAATATGTTTACCTGTGTTCAACTTTTTTGTTTTTCTGCGGCCCTGCATGGATTTGAACAAAATAGTGAAATTATAACAAGTAGGAGTACAGCAAAAAGTGACAGCTGTCTCCTGATGCTACATTTAGTCGTAGATATGAGTGGAGGAGAGGGATGTAAGCAGAGAGAGGTAGAAGCTAGACAATATATATATCTAGAGAACATACAGCAATTAAAAAATATTTAATTAAGAACAAAATCTTTTAATTTTTTACCTTGAATCCAGTCACTAGGTACTGTAGACAACAAAGTCATATAAATTCAAAATGAGCCACTGAGTCAGAAATGACAGTAAGTTCAGTTGCCTTGATGAAATGTTCTCTGCGCTCACGTTCATCCTTGCGATGAAGGCAGCTAGTTAGTTTTGTTTCTATGGTTACCTCTCCTGCTTGCCTGTGCCGCTTCATACAGCTGTTATCTCATTGGTTGCGCTCTGAAAGGCCAGCGACAATCGAGGTCAAAGTTGAAGTAATTTAATGTTTGAGCGCAGCGCTTGGTGGCAATTTCGAGCAGTGCGCCACGCCAAGGGTAGCTTCCGCCTAGTCGGGCAGCACCGCTCTCTCCATAGGAAAACAACGGCACAGCCCACGCATAGCGGTTTATCGCTGATCATGAGAAGGCAGCTTCAGCCTCTGAGCATGACTGGCAGTGCCATTCCCACCTCGGTTGGAAATCCTCTCCATATCTGTCTGTGGGTCTAAGGTTATTGGGTAAATTGATTTCTAGCTGACCTTTTCTGGCCGCTCCTCTGATGCAAAGAGTTCTTAATGATCTCGTGCTGTCAGAGGTGCTGAAATCACACATCCCTACAGAGACCATTAGTCTACAATACACAGGCTGGCATTATGATGAAAGGTGTGAACAGTGTTGATGTACAGCAGCTCGACACAACACTGTGAACACCTGTTAATGTAATGCAATCCAATAAGATATCCATGCAGTGACGACAACCTTTGTAAAGCTTGAAATGTTCAGTTTTGGAGACACCTCACAGTGATGTTGATTAAATCTGATGGTTATCTTTGGAGCTGTTATTTTTTGTGCTGTGATACATGTAGGCTCTACTTTACATTGTAAGATGATATTGTACATGGAAATGAACATGTTTATGGTATGTAAAGATATGGTAATAGTACAGGGTTCTCTACTTCATTTAATGTTTATTAGTTCATAACAATTTAATAGTTTTGATTTTTTTTAAAGGTTTATAGGCTTTTCTATAACTTTTAGTCAATTTAATATTATATATATACATATATATATATATATATATATATATATATATATATATATATATATATATATATATATATATATATATATATATATACTGTTAATATTGATGTTGTATTTGTTTTGTTATAATCTAAACATTATTTAGTTTACTCTTTAAAACTACTACCAGTAAGCAAGACATATTTTTGAGTGGAGGGTAACCTAACTTCTCTGTATTGGCCTCAAACACCCAGTATCAGTCGAATCAAAACCTCTGTAAAGTTAAACTTTACTATTGAAACGTGTTTTTTGTTAGGACCCAAAGTGAAGGCTGCAGTATTATTAATAAAGTGGCTAAAAGAAAACTACAAAACTCAATCCAAATTATTGGCTGTGGTAGGAACAGATGGGGTCCGTGCCAGTGGCAGAATATTGTGTAGTATGCAGTCTATGGGTTGACATGAGACAGGATAGTACTTTTACTAAAATATAAATAGAAAAAAAAAAGTAACTTGAATAACAATAAACTAAATAATATACTCCATTAGGGATAGGCTATTACACAAATAGGATAGTAGGTGCTACACCTAGAAGATAATGAACATCAGCAAGTCTCAAATCACTACTGAGAATAGTTTAAACACGTCTTTCATGTCAATAATCTACTGGACCGACACTAAATTAAAGTGTTATTTCCTCTCTTCCATATGTGAGCAGTTTAGAGCTCCCCTCTCCTCAACCTCCTCCCATTAAAATCTGTTCATTCTGAAGTTTGGGAATAATGTCGCTGTCACTGTTTGGGGGGCTGGGGAGCGCGTGAACCCGGTCACAACGTGGGGAAGTTGCTCACGGTTTTTCTGCGTTGCCATGGGGTTTTGTAAAACCTATTGACTGCGATAGGGTCCCTTCTTTTCTTTGAGTCCGTCTTTGTGGAGGAGGAGGAAGAAACCGCTATTACTTTTTCTGACAGAGGCGGGGGGTGAGCGATAGTAGCATCCAGGGGAGGAGGGAGGTACTCCGGTTCAGACCAACTGCGAGGCAAAGCGGCGTTACAGTTAAACCTCCCTCTGCACTCTTCTATTCAGCGGTGGAGAAAATTCAACTTTCTGAACGGCTACCACGACATGAGTTGCACCTGAAGGTGAGTTTTCACAATTTCTGTGTTTTTATAGAGCACAAAATAGTCTATTTTCATATTTTCTCACTGTTGAGTGTTGTTAGTTGAGGCACTTGTTACAAATTTTAGCTAGCTTTGAGCGCGGAGCTCTCAGTTGGTACCACGATTTGAGCAGGCACCTGTACCGACTGTATACTACTAGTCTTCACGGCAGGTGCTTTGAAAATAAAATTCTAAAAGAGGACGAAAAAAGGGGAAATACGTAAAGGAAAATGTGCTCACGTAGTAATTAGTATCAGTTTTTCAAGAGTGAAATAATATCTAGACAGTTTAGTCATAACCAGTGAAGTGAGAGGTGAAGAAGTGGAGGGCTAACCTAGCTTAATCACGTTTACGCAGAATTATTCCACTTATTTTTATTTTAAACGGAAAATATCATTTTCCGTTTAAAAATCATAAAAATAAAAATTAGACTAGTTGATAAGTATGAATTAATATCAGTCTGAGAAAATAGTTAATCATTTTTTTCCTGAGTGCCTGTGGTGCCTGATAATGATCACTGACTGGAGATCACACTCACACCCATCCCTCTTATTTACCACCACTCTGCCAATACACAGTAATGATCCAAGCCTGCTTATCACTGGCTCTCATGTTGAATACTGAACGGCAGAACTGAATCATATATTGTCATCTAATGTGATGAATAGCATTATCTCATTCTCTTCTGGAAATAAATGAATAAATGTAATCTCGCACGTGATTTGACAGACACAGGGATAGTTCTGTTTAGTAGGAAAATGCATGAACAGACATCTGTGTAAGAGCCCCACTGACAGTTGGGCTACAGTAAGATTTTAATGCAGAGAGACTGCATGCCATTTCAGCAGATGTATTCATGTAGTGTGAAAAGGTAAGTGTTGTCATCATGTGGCACTAGAAAGCACTGAAAGGTTGTTTTACTTAGAAAAACTGAATTTTAGATTTTTTTCCATCTCAGCTGACACCTCTGACAAAGCACTAACATATTCATTTTAGAGAAACACAAACTACATCCTCTTTCTTTAATCCTTCTGCACACTTGAGGAAATTGCTCTTCATTACATGCATTTCTGTTGTAGTGTAAAGCGTGCATGACACACGATTAGAATGAGTTATGAGACGCCAATGAGTGCGATTAAAATCACATTATAGTAGCATTTAAATCAGAAGTGTTGTGGTGATTACCTTTAGCTTTGGTAATTGATGGGGATGTGGATGGAGCAGTTGTGCATCAAGCTTGTGTGCTTGACGTGTTGCATTTAAAAACCAGATATATCTCACGTGGTTAACGTAGTGATTCCCTCAATATGAATATTTACAAGGTATGCAAATTTTTCACACACTGTGGTGGAAGTGCTGTAAATTCAAATGCTGGTTTACTCAAGTGTTGTTGTGTAGTGTCTCATTATAGATTATGCCTTTGAGGGAATCCCAGGAAACAGAGAAATGTTTCATAGTTTACTCATAATTTAATATTTGTATTCCGTTTGATGCTTTTCTTTTATTGTTCACAACATAAATCAGCTTGGCCTATATTGTCTCTCGCAAAGTTTGTGGTACATTATTCAAAAAGAATTAAGATTGTGGTAAACACACTTCTAAAAGAACTAGAACTGGCTACATCTAATACTGATCCTACTGCTTAATGTTAAACACAAAGACCTTCTGAAGGACAGACTGCCATTAGTGAATGTAATCATCTCAAGCTGCTCATCAAGATGAGGAGATCCTATTTGTGTTGTCCCCTGTTCCTCCCATATACATTCTCCAGTGTTCCTTGCCAGAATTATCCCACATCAGGTAAGTTGGCTGAATGTAATTTCTAGGCCAAAGACAAGAGGCTCTAATGGCACTTGTCATCACACGTGGTCCCCAGCCTCTCTGTATTCAGGGCAGTGGTGCTTTGTGTCCAGAAGTAGGTCGAATGCTTCTCACCAAACAATTTGAGCGAGCGCCAGTAATTGGACAAGCAAAGTGTCGACCATCTCCCAGCCGGTCCATGTCAGCCAGCGCTCTCACCACTTAATATGCAGCTCCGACCTGATGCATTTCATGGACCTTTTTCATCCGTTTAATCATTCAGATTACAAAATGCAGGAAACAGAACATCCTTTGTAGCTGCAGACCATCTCATTCTTCATATTGGCTGCCATACTTCTACTAAATGTCAGCTCATATGACGAGAAACACCAAGTTACAGCAACTGTAACTGTTAAGCTAAGTCAATTCTATTCATATAACCCAATATCACAAATGTGCATTAAGGGGCTTCAGAATCAGAACAGCAGATGACATCCTCTATCTTAAGACTCGGTACAGGTAAGAGAAAAAAAATATAAATACAAACTTAAACAGAGAAAAAAAAGCACAGGATGGAATATAAGGTGATCAGCGATGTATGAAGGGGCGTGCCCATTTACCATTTTTTAAGTCATCAACATAACCTTAAAGTCCGATCTGACATGGAAGGGGAGCCAATGAAGGGAAGCTGAAGCATTCTGTACCATCAAGTCTTTGAATACTAGCGCACAGATTGAAACTTGGTCACGCTGTTGAGTGATAAAAACACCTGAACCCACGCCTTGCTGTGTTGTTTTCTTCTGTACAAGCATCACAAACTGGCTGTTCGTAATGGTGTTTGCTTTACTTACAGTAGTGCACTTTGTTGTCCTGTGTACATTGGCGAGGTAGGGGTTGACACTGAAAAGGAGAAATGGAGAGACACAGAGAGCCCTTTCTTTGTGCTGGTGCTGTGTACACCTGGCCTTTAACAGTGCAAACTGAAAGATGCATGTATCAGGATTCAGTGTAGCCGAGTCCCCCAGCCTCAGTGATACGTGGGTGCAAGTTGAGCCAGGGAAGAGTGGAACTTGAATTTTCCGTATTTGATTTAGAGTTTTTTTGATACATTATATCTTCAAATAAACCACTTTAAAATGTTTGTCTGTGCACATTGTGTAGGGGATGCATCTCTTATCGCCATCAGCAATGTAATTTCAGGCTCTTATTCGGTCTGTCAGATGGAATCTGCAGTATCAGATGGCTATTAGAGATTAGAAAAAGCAGTCTAACAACAGTGAGCAGGACTGAATTGCTGTATCTGACTAATTGTCCATTTAGGATTCCTTGTTATCACCCTATCTAGAAGGTGCTGCTTTTGGCGATGCAAAAAATAGAACATCTAACAGCTGTTTGAATAGGTACGCTGATCCATGGATATATAGTGTGAACCTACACTGTGATAATGACAAACATTGCACTGATACAAGGCGGCGTTGAGATGTTCAGAGTTTGTTTTACAGACTGATTGGCGCCTTTGGAAGGTGTGGAACCCAGCAAGTACCCAGGCCCTAATTGAGGTTCAGCTCAGGCTCCAGCACTACAAGAAATTACAGTGACGACTCATGCTCCCGGTGCTGCAGGCAGTGTTGAGAGTGCTGCAGCGCCGCCATATCTGAGCCATCCTCTTTCATGTTTGACACCGATGACAGCCGGAAAGGCACATTCTAGCCAGTATGTTCTGGAAATGTGTATGGTTACATGAAATATTAATTCCCTTCACTGCTCTCTGGGAGTGTGCATATTTATTTGCCAGATTATTTTATGATAGCTGTGATTGGTTCAGAGGAGAGATAGAGGAGTGTTGGAAATGACTCCCTCCATGCAGAGTCTCTGATGTGGGATGGAGGAGTAGAGGAGATGCAAAGATAAGAGGTGCTGATCATCAGAATCAAGGTTTATTTCTTATTTAACAGCCCACTGCATCATTGGGGCCACTGGGTGAATATGATCAATGGCTTCTCGCGCTGCACGGACAATTAATCACTAAAGTTAATACTGAAGGACAAACCTGCAGAGAGGTCAGTGTTATCTCATATGTTCAGCACTTCTTTTCCCAGCAGGAGGGGATGAGAGGTCAGGAGCCAACACTGGTGATGTGTTATGCACACGTCATTGCCTGAAGGTATAGATTGGCCTGTCATTGTCCTGTCTCTGCGGTACCGAGGCTGTTTTCTCAAAGCTGGCACATTTCACTAAGACATATTGTTATTTGCTGCCAGCTACAGGAACTGCAAGCTTTTCATGTCTTTCATAAAGGTCTTGTTTTTACATGTCATCATTCAGTTTTTTTTTTCATTGTTATGTCCAAATGACAACAATACACAAATTCTCCACTTGTTGTGGTATTATGCTTTCCCCCAGGCTGTTTGTGAATGCTTTTTTTCATGGGAATTTTCAATCCTCTATTGGATTCAGTGCAAAGACAGTGATATGTTCTGTTATTCTGCCTCATATGGCTTTAGAATTGTAATTTGTTTTACGTGTAATTAATTAAATTCGATTATGCTCACATGAAAACCATAACCATTAAAGAGAACCAATAAGATGTCTTTTTATGAGAATAATTCATATCCCACTGCGCATTGCTGTCAGCCTGTAACACATTTTCCAATTGTGTTGTCCCCATTTTTGCATGCCCACTCAGATTTATAAAGCTGTGGTTGAATCACAGGGTAACATATCCTCGAGTATCAATGTTTATGTTAAAAACCTTGGTGAAAAGGGCAACACAATCGTAAGATTCTCCATGGGAAAACAAACATGACATCTATGCTTCAAAGAGTAAGAAGTTATTGCCCTTAAGTCACTGACATACCAGGATGATTTCCATTTCAATTGCGGGCTCAATTTGGGATAACTCATGCATACAGAGGTACGGCGAACAAAGAACGTAGGAATAAAAGTGACAAATGTAGAGAATGGAACAGAGGAGCGCGGTATCATTGGCTTTGTGTCCCATGAAGGGTATTGTGTGGCTGCTTGGATAAGGTTGCAAGGGGACCCCTGGGACATGGAAGTGAAGGGCACCAAGGATGAAGGAGGACACATGTGACAGGCAGGGGACACAGAGGACATACTGGGACAGAAGTGAAACACACCTCTGTGATGCAGGTACTAGTTCCCAGTTCATTTAATGGAATTGTCCATCACAGTTTCCCACACCCCAAATTGCTTTTTTTGTCCAAATAGCAGTTCAAAACCCAAAGCCTTCTTCAATGTACAATTATACTGAGCAGCAATTGATTGATTCTTTAATTTACTCATTTCCACGCAAGATACATTGTTAATATTAATTGTTAAACATAATTTGCACACATAGCTGTAGAATTTCATGTATCGTCATCTGGTTGCCTCTAAAAATTGTCTGTCCCTGTTACAGTGGTGCAGTCATGGAACCATAATACTATTAGATATTGATCAAAAGCTCTTAATTACTTAATCTTTAATAATATATTTTAGCTAAAGATACATTTTAGACTGTATTTTATCTATGCACAGTTATTTAACGGCTCCTTTGTCGTTTGTTGCAATTGGGCTTCTTTTTTTAAATAGAAAAATGGTTCAGTAACAAGCTATAGCCACGCTAGCTTTAGACTAAACAATGACAATGCTAAAATGCTGATGTTTTGTAGGCATAATGTTGACCATGTTTACGCCTCACACTAAACACAAAGTACAGCTGGGACTGAATGAGAATGCCATTAGTTCTGCTGGGATTTGATCATAAACCAAACTAATAAACAAGTGAAACTGTTGACCTGATGGTGCTGCTACATGAAAATGATCCCCAAAGTTAATACAATTCATCCTGAGGGGGCCATGAATACCTGCAACACATTTCAGGGCAATCAATCCAACAGTTGTCAAGACATTTAGCTCAATACACCAACTATCAACCTCATAGTGGTGCTGGTGGAAAAGTCAGGGGATCAGGAATATCAGCAGGCTTTATAATCTGGGGACTGTGAATGTCTGTGCAAGATTTCCTGCCGATCCAATTTCAGGCTGGACCAAAGTGTTGGACCAAGAGAATAATGCATCCTGTGATGGCAACAATGTGAATGCTACAATATATGTAAGGAATTGAGGAACAAGTATTGTTTTAGTGTTAAAGCTGAAACTTGGAAGGCAAATAGACTTTTTCACAGCAGACATTTTCATAGCAGGAAAAGCACAGGTAAAACAAATGCTGTTAACATTGCTTCAGTTCTATTAAGTGTCCCAGTAAGCTATAACTGGGGGGCAGCACGCACAATACTTTCCTTGCTTTGAAAAGGTCAATAAAAGTCCTTGTCATAGTTTACAAACTAAAAAGAAATCGCTGACAAATATAGTTTTAATATCCTAAATTTCAAAAATGTGATGTGGTACCATACACTGTGTACTTGAGCACAAGTATGAGATAATGTATTCCTTTAGTGATGGAGCAGTGTGTCTGGAAGTAGGTGAGCAGTATGTGTCAGTGTGACAGGGCAGCAGTGCACATGTCCAGAGGCTTCCCCTGGGACATCATTACACCGTGTTGGGCTCCATTGGGTACTGTAAGTGGACTGCTGGGAGCCCCAAGCCAGTGCAGCTCCATGTGTGTTGATTTGGTGTGAACATGCGAGCCCGGTGTCTGCCCTGCATAGTAAGAGCCTGTTTACTGGCCCAGTGAGGCCCGGAGTCAAGCACAGCACTTTCATACAAATGGAAGATTAGAGAGCAGATCAAGCATGATTAGATTCATGAAACAAGGACAATGTGTTGCTGAGTGGTCAATTCGTTAAGTGGGCTAACGAGCAAGAGGTATAATCATTTTGTTTAGCAGAAGCAGTTGCATTTATGCATTTGTCCCAAGTTGTCATTTAGCTATCATAGCTGTAGAATGTGCAGACGACAAATTACCTTATCTCTTTATCTTAATGGGGATACAAGCTTTTATACATAGACATGTATTCACAATATACAACTTTGAAAAGAGATACTTTGGTGCTGAAGCATTTTTCTGTTATTGGCCATTAGGTACACCATTGTAGCATTTTGCTGCAAGGACATAGCAACCCTTTTTATGTATCAGAACTTAATTAATTTCCTCATAACAGCAGTTTTTAATGTTATGATAGTTTGTTAAAGTCTTTGCAGTTGTCCTTCAGGGTCTTCTACAAAGAGCCAAAACTCAGCATGTCTATTTCTTAATGTACTCCCCCACAGATAGAGCAAATGTTGAATGGAAGAATCTTGCCAAGCTGCTACGTATCCAATTTAATTCATCAGATTGGGGAGCCCCACTTTCCAGTTTTACAAGTGTGACCCGCAGACCACCAGCTATGAACCACAGACCTTCTTGACCTCATTATTTTTACAGCTCCAGACTTTTTAGGTAGACACTGAGACTTCTTGCAGAGCACGTTTTTATGGCCTCATATTAGATTGCAAACGATCTCACCTTCTAACATTTTCTGCGGTTTACAGTGGAGTTTTAATGAGTATCGGGGTGGTTCTGCGGGCAAAATGAGACCAGTCACAGGCTGTCATTATGGTTAGGTAGAGCTATTATTATGTTGCAGCTTAATGAAAATAGCTTGGTGCTAAATTATTAAGCATTTTAGTCACAAATTGACTCATTTGAGCTCACAAGAGAGCTGTAGTAGGTGTAAATACTGTTTAATTGTGTTAGCTAATCAGTGTAATGCAGGCTTTCCTGAAAACATCTACTATAGTTAGTCCAATCCTGAGTGTAGTGCTCATTATGAAATACCATCAACTATAATTGAAAGTATTTTCAGTACTGTGTTTTTGTGAATGTTGCATATGCCTTTGTTTGAACCTCATTTCTCCTTTGCAGTATAGCAGAATATTTTGCCATAGTAACATAGTTACACTGTTAGACAAAGTTCTTGCTACAAGTCTTTTAAGATTTTTCTTGAAATAGCATCCATGCCTTATTCCTTTACAGAAATACAGCTGCAGGGTCTTTCTATCTGCCGTAATCCCAAGAAAACACTGTATTTTTGTGCACTGTGTTGTATGAACTATGTTTCTCCAGAGCAGAAAGACACATATCTGTAATAAACTAGTACAGTTAACTTAACACAATGCACAACATAAGAATGAAATTACTGGGAGGGGTGTAGGGAAGTAATGATGACATTGTTCTGTCACAGAGGCAATGCATGATTAACAGCCACATGCTAATTTACTATAGAGGAGAGTTGCAGATATGGGAAAGAAACAGATGTTTGTTTCAGATTAATCCTGTTGATATTTTGAGGAACAAATACTTTATAGATAGAAATAGGGCCCTGCAGCTCTGTAATAACTTATTTTGGCTTGTACATTCATCAATGTAGATTCCTCCTATCTAGGGTTGTTTTACACTTCCTTACAAATTGTTTTAGGCAGATTTTACACTTTATTGTATGCTTAAAGAACATCGAAACAACACATAAGAAGGACAGACTGATTTTTCCTCATAAAATGGCCTCTGGTTCCTGCAAAACAGCAGACATCTGTAGGCTATTGTAAGAATCTGGGTTAAATCTGTTCTGGGTTCACTACATTCTGCAGTAGTTCAGGCCCTGGTCAGGTTTAAACAGAATCCACATCGGTCTGAGCCAGAATTTATGTACTCTATCAAAATTCTTAAGTTTGTGTATGAGCAAACCCTACACCATTTCTGTGTGGGAGCTTTGCCAATTTTAAATGGCTTAAGGGCTTGAAGCGATGGCTTTCAGAAACAAAAGCAGATCAATAGAGGTGATCCTCCAGAAATCCTATCTTGATATCCTGGTCTTCAGCCTGGAAATGATCCCATCAGTCGTCATGCGACATGTAACACAGGCTTTTTGTCTGGATGGATTCTCTGTGGCTTTCTGCTGACCCTTCCGGTTTCCTGTGGTGTGTCACACAAGCCCGAGGCTGTGTGTCATCTTCCCGGTAAAAGGACGTCAGGGCGGTCTTTGGTTGTATGATTCCTCTTCAGCACCGCAGCTCCTTGAGATACGGTGCTGTAGGCAACTTGTTGTCTTAAACATTGACATTTGCATTTAAATTGACTTCATGCGGCCGTGATTTATTTTCTGGAGAGTGACAGTTTGGTCGGTGGCTTTGCTTCTAATTCTCTTGCCATACTGCCAAGTATGATAACAGAAGCAGGATTATTATTCAGTGAAATGGTAGTCTAACTTTGTTTCATAGTGTGCTATAGTCCACATACCAGCCTCAGACCACTTGTGTCTCTCAAATTCTCTCAAAACTGCAGATTACATTCTGGTCAGTCATGCGTGGTGGCTTTTCTCATGAATTAATTGTAGTTAAGAAAAATAATTCTTCAAATTGGAGAGAGAAAAAGGTAATCCTATTCTCTGAACATTTTACTCACATTTCTAGAACCAAGGTAAAGACCACACTATAACATAGCTCTGTCACTTAAAGGGGCAAAGATGCATTGGTTAGTTGACAGCTACTTCGATCGGTTTGAGTATTTTCTTTTCAAAGAAAGAAAGTCAAAACTCTGTGATTCCAACTTCTTTAGTGTGAACATTTTATGGTTTCTTTACTCATCTATGACAGTCAACTGAATATCTTTGAGTTGTGGACAAAGACCAAACAACTAATTAATTCATCGAGAAAATAATCAATAGAATAATTGACAATAAGCAAATCCTTAGTCCTACCCTCACTGTACAATATAAGACTTTTTAGGCACTATATTGCAGATTGAATTGAAATACAGACTGACACGTACTCTAAAATAGGCCTCAATATCCCCTGTAGCTCCAGTGGCACTAAAAGGGAAATAACACCTGTTTAGCGTATGTTTTCACTTGAAAATACATGCATTAATCTGAAGCCCTTTCAAGTCATGTTGATGTCACCCCTGTGATTTATCCACGTTACAAAAATAGTCAAACAAGAGGCTGCCAGCTCAGCAGGGGTCATGATAATTTCGGGGGCCATGGCGCTCATGGGATGACAGTTTGACACAGGATGTTTGCAGAGATCACCCCAGAAAGCACGTATAATTGACACCATTAGCCTTGAGGTCTGTCAGTTTTCTGACAGCTGATGAATTCACGTGCATCTTCCCTCAACTACAGATAAGAAATTCATACCTCCTGTTTTTAAACCATTTTACACCTCAGTAATCCCTTTCTAACAACCACTTGCCCCAGCTGAGGCACAGTTTACACCCTGTGTCATGGATTTGTGATTATCCTTTTCAGAGTGTGAGGTGGGTGAAGCACTGGGCCTCATGAAAGTCTGTCCACAAGTCTGATTCCCGCAGGGTTCATATTCTTGCCTTCTTGTTGAACTGGTGCTGTACAGGCCCCTTGGCTCTGCTGTGTGGTGTAACTCACCTGCTGTCGAAACCTTTGGATCATATCCCTGAGCAGTGAGCACTCCCTGGTTCCCTATTTGTAGCCAAACCAAAGTTACAGATGGCTTCACTTCTTCCTGTGGTTCAGTGGAAGAGGTGTGGAGAGTTTGAAGGTCACAGGCAGGTCTTCCTCCGTTGTTCCGTGTCGAATGTCATTACTAACACACGGAGGCCTTTTTAATACTTAAGCCCCTCTTTTTCTTCACCACCTGCAGTGCGATGGGATTTTAGCCGGGGTCGAAAGTGTGCCAGAAGCACTGCTATTAACCCTGTGCATTGTGCCTTTCTATGAAGGGCAGTCCTCTGGCAGACACTTCCCCCTGTTCATAATGGAAGCGACGGCATTCCTTGTAGTGAGCACGGACATACTTTGCTGGCTCTCAAAGAAGCTTCATGCAGATTTTTGCAACAGTGGACACTCTTTTCTTCCCATTTACACAACCCTCATTTTTCAACCCCGTTTAGACCAAAGCTGCTCCTCCTTTGGGTTGGTTTCAGCTATCCCAGTCATGAAGTAAACAACATCCTCTGTCCCATTCACTACACAACTAGAGTGTAAGAGACTATTCAAGTAGAGTGAAAAACAATGAGTGTTCACCAGTGTGTGTGGGAGTGTGTCTTAACTTCACAAAGAGAGACTGGTGCTCAGTTTGTAAGTTGACATGAGGCATGCTAGCATCACGGTGAAGAGGATTTTTACAGCAATCACAGCAGTGGTATTTTGATCTGCTGCATGGGGGAGGTGTAAAGTACTTCAGGGACACTCTTTTTTTCTCGACACTGTATCAGCGATAATAACGCTTTTCAGAGAAATCTGTAGTATTCAGATACATTATTCAAATACGTTGCTCAAAAATGTTAAACTTTCACAGTGAATGACTTATTTTACAATATTAGTGTGTAATTGATACTCATTGATACTGGCTGGTGTTGGAGCTGTAATTTAAATTATCTTCATGGTTGTCTAATGCAGATGGTAGAACAGCTGTGACTGAAAGAATTAGTAAAAAAAAAAGATAAAATAATATACTAGGTCTGGACCCGCCTGCATCATTTTGTGACTGCATCTTACTTAGAGACGAGTAAAATCCTGAATATGTTGTGTGACTGGATATTTATTACGGCCTCAATTCTATCGATTATTTTCATTGATTAATCTGCTAATTATTTTCTACAGTAATCAATTAGTCTATAAAATGTCATAAAGTAGTAATGTCCATTACATTTACTCAAATTCCAAGGTGATTTCTTTAAATGTCTTGTATTGTCTGTCCAAAACCAAAGAAAGTAGAGCAAGCTAGAAATCTCCATATTTGAGGGGCTGAAAACAGCATTTTCTTCCATTTTTGCATTAAAGATTATTTTAAGGATTAATCGATTATCAAAATAGTTGCAGATTATTTTTCAATAGATGCTGAAAACTGAAGCTCTAGTATCCATCGACTGTATAGAGACATTCTATGAGGTGATTCATATGGCATGCATCTGGAGGAGCATACTGTTGCTGGTAGTGTGTGTATTGCCAGTGGAATCACGTCTGTCTGTCTCTTTTCTGTGAAATGGGGGCCAATACTGATGAAGCCAACCATAACTTCAGCTCTAGGTGGGGGATTCCATTATAATGCTTAGCCTGAAAAGACCCCACACTGGCTCCAACAGGATTTGTTTTGTTCAATAAGTGGTGAAATGGTATCAAAATGGTTTCCTCCCCACACAGCGGCTGATTTATAAGTCTGCACATCTCTAGTTTCCCGCTGCTGTGTTATAAGGCTGGAGGTGGGGCCATTAAACTGATGGCATAGCTTTGCTTCTCTGTCACTGTCAGTAAACAGGTTGGCCACTGCTGTTTTGATTTTCTGAATTTGTAAATGTTTTTTTCTTTGCACAGCTTACTTTTATAACAAGGGATATAAGGCTAAAGACTTATCAGTGTAGTACATTTACATGAAAGAGAGAGTAGGAGAGAAAAACATGTTTGATCAAAGCTGCGTTTGCTTCACTTTATCAAAGGGATATTGTTCTGAGCCATTTGGTTTCCGTCTTGACCCAGTAAATGCAGCAAGGCTTCTATCTTCACAAGAGCACGTTGGAGAATCCTTCTCTGTATGACCAGGGCCGTGGAGCTATGGTGCCCAGAATGCAGAGCACAGCAAGTCCACAGCCATCATCATTAGAGCCGTGCTGCTGTGGACACTAATGGCTGTCCCCGTTCTGCTGCCTCGGCACATTCGGAGGGCTCATCTGAGACTTGATGGTGTGAACACATGAATTCACGGTTCCTGTTCCCTGCTTTAAAGCAGGATGCTGGACGTAGAAACCTTTTGTAGCGAAGAACCACCATGAGTGCATTAGTGGTGACGTCCTCTTTCAACCACCCTCAAACGATGAAAGGAGGCTAATTGGGGAGTTTGTCCTCGTTTATCTTCATTTAAAGGCTGTAAAAGATGGCGTTGTTTACTTGTTTCAATATTGAGAAAGGGGGAGCGGGGCGCAGAGACAAACAGTGGTTGCAGTGTTAAACTGGGGGATGGGGCTGGTAAAATTGATGTGCTATCCCTGGACTCCTAATTGCGTTTTAAGATTTCAAATAGCCATATGAGCGCCTTAAAAGGGAAAATAGTCCAGCATCAAAAGGTGCGCTAGTAAATGTCTGCATATTTTAGTAGAATGAAGATTTATCACCTCTATTTCTCAAGAAAATGTTAAATGCAATATTTGAAAATCAATATAGGGTCATGACAAGGCACATTCATCAAGTTTGTTTATTTCTTTATGGTGAAAAGCTTTACATGGCCATCTTTTTCCAATTACATGCAAAGGCGGACATAGTCTCACCCCCTTTCTGTTGTTTTTGTGGTGGCAGTATAGATTTTCAGCCAACCAAATGAACTCTTTACTGAAGAGCCTACAGTCATTGTGCTTAGGTCTTTCCTTGGTTTTAGGCACAGTTATTCCCTCCTCCAAATGTACACTTTACAAATCAATAAGCTTTCACAGTAATTTAACTCTGGGTGCCCCGAGAGCTTGCAATAAATGCACTGTATTATAGATAGAATTAAATCAGTGCGTTTCCCTGTTGTCCTTGCACTGAACAGGCTGGTTAATTGATGTCATGGCAGAAACTGTATGTTTTGTTTACAGCCATATATATATTTATTGTATTCTGTGTAAGCCACTTATAAGGTTAACCACATAGGATGCAGAGAGGTGGTACCTTTTTAAAAGGAGTTTGGCTGGATTTTTCAGGATTTCGCTCCACATGGCATGATTTATATATGACTTCTGAATCCAATGGGATTCTGGCAAATGGAATCTACATTGATGATGATTAGTCCAATGGTTGTCCTACCTTGTGCCGATCAATACTCATATTGGTAGCGATCAATCCCCAATATGGAGCAGAGGCTCGGATCCCCAGTGCTTCCAGTAATTTGTGGTTTTAATCTTATTACCTTTGATTCCTGACCAATAAGGGAAATCTCATTAGTCTTATGGAAATGGCAAAAACCAAAACCCATAATTTGGTATGATGACAGAAGGCTACACTCAACTTTCCAAGGTAGTTTAATCTATCTAAATGTCCTCTGACCAATTTGTCCTTTGATAACGTTGATATTTACAAATACAGCCTCAAAGTGGTTGCCAGGATACAGATTAGATGTGTTTTTAGACATGCTCGGAATAGTTATTTGGGTATTGAAATAAAGGTAGAGGGTTGTTCGACAGGAACATAGTCTATATCTCTTTATGTCACTTAAACAACCCTTCCTTACCCCCCAGACTTTTATCTCTATAACTCATTGCATCACAAATCTCATCCTAACAAAACATCCACCAAACTAAATGTATTGACATGGGTTTACGATTGCATGTTAGAGATACTGTTTCTGGTTCATTTGTATTTTGATCAATTTTTCAATAACCTCATTCTGGATTAGCAGCCAAGCACTCAAGCACTGTAGACAACTGATGGTGAGAATCAAAGCCGCCTATTGAGAGCATGTTGATACGATGCAGTGTACCAGCCATTGTTCATCATTAGGCTGAAGAATATGCATTATGGATGATGTTGTTATTCTAAATGTAACACATAAACTGTTAAAGGCTTTGAGATGAAAGCTTGGACGTCAGACAGTGAAGAGCCTGCCTCACACTGACCACAAATCCTGCTGCGACCACAGCATGAGATAGAATCGGAGATCAATCAAAGCCTTCGTTAATATTGCCAACAACAGAGGAATTCTGCTTCGTCTTATCACCAGCTTCCTAAAAAGCAACAAGGTGGAATCCATTAAGCACTTCTGTCTTTATGATATCTGTGCGTATGTAGTGCCAATTAAAGTTAGGGTTTTGTTAAAGTCGATTTTATCCTCTGTCCCAGCTTGAAAAGATCATACATGAATCACAGTCAGCTCGTATTGACTTGTTCTATTTGATCTTAACCCTCTTCACTCACACAGTAGTTTTCTAGTGGGGCAAACACTATTTAGCATGCAGTATTTGTATCTATATTCCATGTTTCAAACTTTGACAGGCACTGGTAGCAAAAACACATAATCTTTTCTTGAAACCTTGCAAAGATGATTCAAACGCATAAATTAAAAATGTATGCATTTGTCTAAAGAGAAATAATTATAAAAGAATAAACTCAAAATGTTTACTTGGAAAATCTACTGTCAAATGTTCTCTCCGTGCTGTCCCAACTTCAATATGTCCAAAACAGAGCAATTCTTAAACCTCCCTTTAATAGAGTCTTTCAGGGAGGCACAGGAAGAGGAACAAATGCCTCTATTCAGTAGCGTCCAAAATGCTAATGCCTTCGGCTCTTAACACGTTTATAAGGGTTCCCATGTCACGACATGGCATAGTCCACCCTAATGGGGGCCGTGGCTGGGCACTGCATGAAAAAGCCAGACACATAACAGAACATGAGAAATATGACAACAAGATTGCTGGTTTCCTGGGGAACAGGACATCTGAAGCTCCTATTTTCCTTCTTGAAGATGCACACAAGAATGTTATGTCACACTCAACTTTGAGGTTTCTTTTCTTTTCCAGTCACTGTAACCTCTGTTTGGAGCCGAGCATGGACCCTGACATTTAAAATATCTATAAAGTTACAGGCATTGTGCGGTTTAGTTAATGTAACAGCCCATACATCAGTGTAGTCATAGACTTTGCAGACTTCTTAAAAGGGAAAAATAAGGGAAATAAAGTGACGATAGCACCGGTGCTGTCATTGGAACTGTTGGCCATTCCAGTGGTTAATATTGAATTCCCGTAACTATGGGCTCCCATATGTAAATGATGGCAACACAAGGTTCTATATTGGAGAAACTTTCTGCAAGCAAATAAATGAAGGGCAGGCAGGGTTTAGTGATTGCTTGGGAAAGTAATTACTCCTTATCTGTATGGGTGCTGGAAGGCAGACTGCAGAACCAGGCTCCAGCCTCTATGGCGCCTTTGGATGGATATTATGTCAACTGCTCAAAAGGTATTTCTTCAGTGACATTCTGGTCAACTTGTGGAACACGTTCAATGTTGTATTGACCATTTTGAATGATTAGACAACCTAAACGTAAACGTAAAACTTTTCTCTCATATCTTAATTCCATTTTCAATATGTAATTTCACGATCCACAGCTGTTTTAAACATAAAGTGTTGACAACACAAACATAGGATTGACGTTATTGAACTATTTAGAGGATGAGAGTCTCTCAAGACTAACCTCTCAATACTGCTATTGATAGAAAGTATAAACACTCGTCTAAATGGACTGCAATGGTTGGACAACAGCGCTACAAGCTGCTATCGATGAAGTCCTCTGTGGGAGTGCTTCTACCATGTCTTTCCCCAAGCTGTTGGATTGGATCACTGTTGGATCATTTAAGTAGTTAAAAAATCTTAATTACACATACAAGGTGTGTCAAACTCTGTTTCCACTATCAGTTACATTTATTTGTAAATGTTATTTGTGTTTCTAGTGCGGGTGTCGTCCCTGGACTCATGTTACTTTGCATAAAAATGATTCCAGTCGTCGTACAGTAACATATTTTAAATTTGGGCAAAACAGCGCTGGTATCGGATAAATATCAGTATTATGGTTTAATGTCAGTTATAAGTACTGTAAATCCATAATTGTAGGCCAACCCGGAAGTTCGCGTCGCCCTGGTTCCGTCGACAAACAAGCAGTGGGATTTTTCCTTTGGATTATGGATTGGCAAACAAAAGTTTAAAATAAGCAAATATAAACACAACAAGCCTGTGAAGGTGGACTACTGAATATATACGTTTCCATGTTCGATATAATGATGTTTAATGTCCCCAACAACCTCTCCAGTATCATTTAGCTACTTGTTAACAATTGCCTTTTTTAAGACAAGTAAAGGCTTCAAAATTCACAAGTGAAAACGTGAAAATCTCTGCATCTTGTGTTAACCAAAGACCCTATTTCAGGCATCTAACCAGAAACCAATTAAAAAACCCATGACTTGGAGATGAGGGAACCGGCAATTCAAAATGCTAACTAATTTCCGGGTTTTAGTTTTCATTCCTGCAGCACTCTATAGTGCATGTTTCCCACCATGTCTAAAGGATGTGGTTCAAATCAATCTTGCACAACAGTTAATAATCAAGTCTTCTGCCAGGAACAAATGGACTGCTATTGTGCCATGACAAAAATCTCTTACCACTGCTTAGTCAATGCTGCATCCTTTTTGATGACCCACCTTTGTTGTCATTGTTCCACAGTTCTTTTCTTAAACAATACTGAGTGTACACTGCATCTTCACCATGACATCATTGACATTGCTTTCAATCTGTTGACATGTGCATCAAAAGATATAATTAGATTGAGGTTGCTGCCACTTTTGATCACTTTTGTGTTGTTAGCCTTTGGATGGCCTGAAGTGGAGCTCACAATGCTGTGTGTTCAATCGTCAGTTAACCTGATTATTCAGACACCACATGGAGCTACCGGGAGGTCAGCTGCGAGGCCGGCTCAACATCGGTCAACCTGTTCCTGGGATGTGGTCCAAACCACGAAACAAATCTATATTACACCACTCTTTGAAGTAGCATGCATTATTACTATACACCTTTCAATAGACAAAGATAGAATGCCAACACTAATGATTTTCATCTCCATTTTCTTTCCCGCATCCTTTCCTGTTGTACGTTCGATTTTATGATTAAACAAATCAGATTTTATCCCACTCAGTGCAGATGCTAGACCGCAGCGCAACAGCTACAGTACTTGAACTCATACTCAGAACATGAGGACGCCTGCCTCCTTTTGCTTTAACCACTTGATACCTCTTGAGACCTAAAGTAACTCCCTCTTTGCTCATTTGAAATGTAGAGCTTTTAACTGCTGTTACCTCTCAACCTGCCACAGTTTAACCCTTTATGCAGCATGTAACATTGGAAATGTAATGCACATTTTGTTTGGCTTCACCAGGACTCAGTATTTTTTTGTATGTTCACCTCTGAATTCTTAAAACCGGCTTGAATTAAATGAATGTTTAAGAAATACAGACAAGGTCGCTCATGACTCATAATCTCGACACAAATTGTATTGATTGGTCTACAGAGGGGTGTTGTAATCGTTCAACTCACGGTGCTGTTAGTTATTGAGCTATGACAGTGTATGTCTGAAAAAGCTGATGTTGTGTTCTAACAGTATACTAAAGCTAATGTATTGACGGAAAAACCTTTCTCAAATGTTCAAATCTGAATGTTCTAGACAAAGATCTGAGCTCTCTAATATTTTCCCATTTTATTTTTCAAAAAACAATCTGGGAGTTTATCTGTGTGTGTATTTTGAATGCAGTCATTTCTCTTCTATGTGACTTCTAGTACAACAAACAGAAGACCTCCACCCACGCACAGAAAACACAAAGCTATATTATGTCTTCAGGCACAGCTTTTGATGTAAGCCTGACAAAGGCACCAACTCCAAAAGACCCTTTCACTGGATTTTTCCAAATGCCCCATGTGTCCTTTCAAGTTGTGAAAAGATAACTTTCTGGGTGTGCCTCGTGTTTCAGTCTGAAGCGGGCATTTGTTTCAATTGTTCGAGCATCCTTTCAAGTGGCACCGGCTCGTGAAACATCGAGAGCTTTAAGCTCTTGATTTGGCGAGACACTCCACAGCTGTCATAATGGATTGATGTTGGACAGATATTTCTGCAAACCCACATTTTCCTGTGGTTACATTTCCTGTTTTATGATTTGTTCCACAGTTATATCACTGTACTTTACTGCTGGTGCTCATAAACATTAAATTAGTGATGGAAACCAGCCATTTTTTATGATTGCCCATTAATTATTACACCCAATGAGAAAAACTGTACCTGCTGTGCGCCAATACCCCATCCATACATTTTTCGGGTATTCTTCAATGTATTAAGCTGCCTGTGTCATTCATGAGACACAGTAAATGATTTATATTGATTTAAGGTTTTATAAACCACTGCTACTCTGAGCCCCAAGTAGCACATGCTGTGCTCGATTTTCCTCGAACATATGTAGCATAAAAATATAACTAGAAACTGATAAGCGCAATCCTTGAAGTGAAGCCAGAAGGGATAATTGCATGTTCGTACAGTTCTTGGTGTTCTTTATAGAATCGTGCCTGTGGGCTACTACACCTGACGTGGTCTAATTGGCTATCAAGAGAGACTCTGAGAACAATAAGGCTTCATGTTTCCCACCACTGCATGCTACCCTTTGTTAACCACATAACGGGTGGACGGCCAGAATAAATAACTAAGAACTGTGTGGTGCTGTTGCATGGCAGGTTCTCCTAACTGGACACATGTTAAGGTACATATTGGAGAGAATCAAGGACCTCCTAGTGTTGCTAAGGCAAAGTAACATCTAGACAATATTGTCAGCCCACACACACACTGAAGTAGACCTGCCAGTGTTCTTTTTATGTGCTCAGTCAATGGCCATGAGGATGAAGCTTGAAAAGTTGTGCAGCCAGCCTATTGATGAGCCTGTCTGTGTAAAAACACACACACAGAGGAGGCCTCATCCTTAACACCCCCAACCCTCCCCACACACACACACACGCATCTTTAATTTGTCTCAAATATTGTTCTGCCTCCTCATCTCTTGCTGTGCATCCATGTGAGACGGATCCCAGCGACATTTTCCACCGCAGGATTAACTGTGTAGCGCGACGGGCTGCTCTGCCTCAGTGCACCTAAAGGGCTGACCCCGAGGTGTGTGTGTGAAGAGGTGGCCAGCAGGACGCTCCTTAGAAGGCTATTAGATCCTTACTGCTTATCATGAGTGGGCGGGCAACTGAATTATCTGCTCTGCTTTCCCTTGTCACAGGACTATAAGCGGAAAAAAGCTTGTTTTCCGGAAATAATTAATCCTACTTTTGGCACGATAATATTGAGAAGAACATGTTGTTAGTGCTGTGAGTGTTTCCTGATGAATCCTCCTCTCTGACAGGTAGGCTGCTCCTGATGGAGATCGTCTTCTCATTTAGCTTCTTGCCTGCAGGACCTTTCAATTATATTACAACTGAGCCGCCCTCTCTGGAGAAGGCGGTTTTACTCAGACGTGGAGTGTGCATTTGTGCGAGCAGGTCTGTGAGTGTACGTGTATATTTACGCACAAGGCTGTGTGTCCATCTCAAAGCAGAGCCAAGCTTGGTTACCATGCCTACACATTTTACTAAGAGACGCTGCTTTTATCTTAACAAGTTCATTTTCAAGCTTATGTTTGTCTTTGTATTCTCTGTCAGCTGTGTACACACTCTAAACAGCGAATGAGTAGAGAGGCCTTTGCCATTGCTAAAAGTCACTTGGGTGAAATAGCTTATTGATTCTTGGGGGAAACATGATTAAATTGAGGTCTAAGTGGACACTTCATCTGAACTTGTCTACCGCAGAGACAATAAGAAACTAGGAGTCAGTCTGCTTTTGTCCAGGTTCTTTCCTCTTTGATATGGCTAAATTAATTGCTTTTTACATTTGCCCTGTTACATTTATGTTAAATTCAACTTATAATTAAAAAAAAATGGGGCTACACAATTTAGGTTAAACTTATAGTTTTGAATGGGGCTGTCTGAACTAAAGACATTCTTAGTTGACTAACTGACACACGATTTTGTCGACTAATCAATTAGTTGATTTAATCAACAGATTTGAAAAATGAATTTCTCCACAAAGAATAATTTAAAAGCACCACTTTAAATATTGTGTTTACAGGAGTTATGCTTATAAGTTTCTTAGAAGGAAATCATTCAGCATGAAAAAAGCATAAAGAAATTTATCTAAAGAAATCTTTGTCAACTAAGACCAAAACGACCAATTAGTAGACTACTTGACTAAAGAGTCCTCAAACTATTGTCAGAGTGAATAATGGTTATTAGTTTTGAAGATTCCAATTATTTTACATGCACCTTTACGTCTTGCAACATTTTGAACTTGAATTTTGTTATAACGAGTTTAAATCCAGAATATTCTATATGATGATTTGTGCAGCCTTGTAGGAGACTGCTTCATTTCACTGTTTGTAAAACGGCTGTCTGCTTGCTTATTGTAGGTGTTGTGTAGCCAGAGATTGAACAGACGTTGTTGTGCACATTGTGTTCAGTAGGTGTGCTAATCAGGAGTAGAGATCCCCTGATCACTGCCATGATCACCGAGCGCACCATCTGTGATACTCTGATGGCCGGCAGTCTGGCTGAGAGAGCTGGATAACAGTCTGGTGCAGTGTCTCTCCTGTGCTCTCCCTGTACTGTCCTCACAGGACTGCAGTCAACTCTGACACCTACACACGCTCCTATGAGTGTGCTGTTTTACTTGTCTTGGAAAAAACACTTACCACTTAACTCTTGCTCCCAGACACTTCTTAAACTACAACACTATTACAATATTAAACATTTTGTACAGTATGTGTGTGTGCTGTCCCCTACGGGTGTTTTTTTGAGTTATCTCTTTTTAGATGTCTGTTGTTTGATCAGTTTCTCTGTAGTGCGCCGCACTGTATAAATCAGCTGACAACGCGGATCTGGAAATAATTGAGGAGACTGTTAAAGTGCCACGGATAATGGGGAATTGCACATAAATGTGGGCAATTTCATTGCTGGAATTCAGTCTGTTTTTCATTTGCAGTCACAGCTCATAAACAGTACCAGTCACATCGCTGGTAATAATGCAGAGTTCAAATAGAGGTACAACTTGTTTGTGATGGTATTCCTAAACTGTGACCTGAAATAAATGTATACACACACTCATGTAGCATGCTGCAGTAATACGCTCTACAATGCATCAACCCAGGACAACTTCTCATCACATAGATCAGTATGTAGATAGGGGCATCTGTTGCTATGACAACTTATACAACCATACACAGAAATGCATTGGTTTTCATATTGATTCAGAGCTGAGAGAGTAAAGCACATGGTATCAGCCAAAGGCAGGTTGGCCTACTTCTATCTGCGAGTGCCAGGTTAGAGGCTTATTGACCGTTTTTGACAGACTGAGCAGCAGACGACTTTTTAGCTAAATGGGCCGTGTGCCCAAAGTTCAATTAAAAGCTTCACACTGTGTAGTAAGCATATTTGCCAAATGGTGGGAAAAGTGTAAATCAGTCTTCATGCTACCTCAGCAATTTGGTTGTCCTTCAGGGATATCGATGGCTCTACCATAACTCATTTTGTGAAATTCCCTTTGATTCTTAAACATTTGTCTTAACCTGACAGGTTGAAGGAGACACATAGTGAAACACATAGCTACATTTTGAGGTTTTAGTAGGGCCATGAACTGCAAATGTAGCCACCTGCATTTTCCTTTCTCTGCTGTTAAAGCAGACAGTGGGGGAGCAATATGTCTTTAGTTTTGAATGGGTGTTGTTTGTGCTTCCCTCTCATTCGGTCCGGTCTTGCCCAAGGGGGCAGTAGGTCAAGAGAGCATTATTTTAATCCCGCTGACGCAATACGGCTGCAGCCCTCCATCTTGTAGTGGTCAGATAACATTTAGCTATTGCTGCTTGAGCGAGATAAGAGATGTCTCATAAATTAAAGATGTAAACATTTTCTGCAAGAGCGCAGCGGATTATTTCATTTTAAATTGAATTCTTTTTTTGATGATCGGCACCCAAGTGAAGTCAGAATGCATGCTCAAGAACATATTGGACCGGCAAATGTGACAAATGAAACATCAGGTGCAAGTGAAGCATGGTGACAGCAAACAATAAGCCAGATGTTTTCGTGAGTTTATGGCATTTTAACAATTGGTTCAAAGTGTGAATAAATGTTTGCCTTCTTGCCTCCGTAAGTCATGTCCAAATCAGTGAATCAAGCTGGGATGGAAGTGTGAATGAGCCAGGGTAGCAGAGAGAAAGGGGAGGAGGCTTTCCCCGGGGCAGTGCCCAGGACAATGTCAGGTTTGTCTGGCCCGAGTGCATGAACACTAAGCTTTTCGGAACTGGCAACCAGCCCCGGTACCTACCCATCTCCCCGGCTTCCAGAGCTGTCCAGCCCCGGAGCACTAAGCATTTGTACAAAGTTCATAAGGCTTCCCTCTGTTTGTGTGGCCATAATGGCAGCTCCATCCTGTTGTAGCTCAAAGAGTGCTTATGGGCTCTAAGGGCCTTGCGCTGGCGCTGCAGAGGCGTGTGAGTGTTCTCAGTTACTGACTTTGGCTGACTGCTCTCATTATGAAAAGGCCAGTGTTCCCCCAGACAGCTCCGAATCTCATCCTCAATTATCAGCATTTACTTCATTTTCTCCGTCTGCATTTTAATCCCAATTTGCTAAATGAAAACCTCCAGCTAGATACAATGAAAAGTCAGTCCATTTTATTTACTCAAATAGCGAAAAAAGTCGTCAAGTTAAATCAAACTTAATTTAACAGAACTTGCAGCAAATTATTTGTTGAAGTCAATCTAAGCCTTAGATGTTTTCGTTTATGGTGTCTCACTTTAGATTCTAAGTCGAGACACCAACAACGAAAACATCATTTTGTTATGCACTGGTCAATTTTGTGAGTTTAGGCTATTTGGCTTCCATAACATGTCTTCTTTCAGACTGGTGGAAATAAAACATCCACAATACACATTTAAGTGTTTATTTTACTATTTGCGTCAGTAGATTTCTCCTAAATTCACCAAAGGTTGGCATTAGATATTTCCTCATGTGCATATTTAAACATAATAATTCAGAAAACTTGTAATACAAAAAAGTATTGTCTGAAAGTAAGTAATCAACTGGAGAGGTTTCATGGTGATATCAGTTAGGTAATTGCTTTTAGGTCCTATTCACCTGTAGTAGGCAGGAATTTTACAATATTAAAAGCCTCAGACTCTGAGCCACTTCAGCAGCTCTTACATACACCAAACTTTCCAGTTTCATTCCTATTTATATCCTGAAGCTTTTTAAAGAGGGGTTTGTTCATATATCATTCATAGCCTGATTTATGTGACATTTTATTCTAAAAAATGTCGAAAGTTGATTTTATTTATGGCCCTTTACAGTGCTTTCTGATGTATGGATTGTTACAAAAAGATATCCAAAATACCCTCTGTAAAATAGTTTTACTCTTATATGTCAACACAATTATCCAAGAAATTTTAACCTGGCTTTATCCAATGTTCAGATTTAAGATCTGTATGCAAATTACCATGTATTTAATGACTCAGTTGCATATTTAAACATAACATTTCGATAACGTGTAATACAAAAAATGTTGGTCTTTATGTAAGTAGCCAAGTGGGGAAGTTTCATGGTGATATCTGTTTGTCAAAATGTTCTATTTGCCTGTAATTTAAATTGCCCATAACAAGCTGCGAAATGGCTAATGTTTGTGTCCAGTCCTATAAATGTACACATTCTCACCTACACCATTTCCCAACTGTCAGCATTTGTGAGGCCCAATTGATAATAACCTTGTTATTTGTGGCTGCGAGTTCCGTGGAAGCAGCCATGCCTTTGGTTGATTTCTACCGTGGTTACAACCCACATCAGCATAATTCAAGCATGACCCTCCTCCCCCCTTTCATTTTCTGCCTTTCTCCCCGTTAAAACCCAAGTCTCAGACTAGGGTCCACACCATACATCATCCAGACTGGGGGTGCTTCCTCCCTTCCCCCTCATGTGTCGTGGGAGAGAGACTGCAGGGTTTTCTTTTTTGTCGGGCTGGTGGAAGGCTCTTATCGACAGTCCCAGCACTCTCTGTGCACTGAGCTGTGCCCTGACATGTCATCCAGCCTCCGCTCAAGTCCATCTGTAAAGTCGTGGAGTACTCTCCAATCAGGTCCACTTGAATCCAGATGCATTCTACAAATCAAACACAAATGTATTGATTTTTACAGTAGGAAGAGAGGAGTTCTTCAATGCTCCAACAATACCCGACCAATGCTGAGCGACAATCCTCAGCAGTATTAGCAATTAAGGAGATTGTCCCCGGCTGACAGAAGAAGATTGCAGAAGAAGCCAAATTTAACAGGTTTTCACACAGCAGGTGATCTGTGCTCCCACCCAGTGTACCCTTCATATTGTTTTCCTTCAGTTGATCATTGCAAAAAAAAACACTTTTCAGCGTAACTTCAGGTGCAGCAAATGTCTTTCATAACACTGAAGGGGAGGGCTAGATGGAACTTGCATTCCTCCACTCTCCTTTGTACACAGCCGGTGAATAGCCTATAGATCGGGCTTTGTGGGAATGATTGTCAGTGGCTTAATGAGCGTCTTTGCCAAGCTAGAGGCTTTGGCAACATATGTGACTACAGTGCCTCTGTTCCTCTCTGTCTCCAGCTTGTATGACACAACACAGAACAGGCTCTCCATTTTTTCTGCAGATCTGATTTGAACTAACTCAAGGTTTCCCTTTTTCTTGTGGATGTTATTACCTGGACAGGAATAGTGTACCCCTCTCATGGGGACCAGAGCTGAGAATGAAGTGAAATCTTGTAAGTATCCCGTAGTATCTAGGGACGTCTGTTGAGCTGTTGCAGCAGATTTGGGTTAAGCATGTTTTGGTCTTTCCATGTGCAGCAGGGGAGACAGTCAGTACATTATTTTTTTCTAAAGAGAAGATGGAAAATCATTGGATGATGATATTGTGAGTGATTGAATTGCCATAGTATAGCATAGCATTAGGTAGTTTTCTTACTTTTTGTAAATGTAATACTTTAATGTGAAAACTGAGCTTTGTAGCATCAAGTAGAAAACCTGCCACTAGAGGTTGTTCTATTGATAATTCATTCTTTTTTTTATTTGAAATGAAAATGTCAAATTTTCCCCCTTGTCTCTATCAGACCACAATAACCAGGGTTATTTTTTTTTGAACAACCAAACCAAATCAAATCATCTCTTTGACTAAACAAAGTAGTCTTCAACACTCCAAATAACTGTTATAGAAAAATCAACAGTTTATAAAAATTTCATGAGACGTCCTGGTCTTATTTCTTAACAAGTAAACACTTCTTAGTAGGGTGATACTTGAATTAAGAAACATTCACTAGTGCTTCATGGGAGATATTTGCCAGATTAACAGTACCATCTGTAATATTTGCAGCTGTATATTTGGAATGGTGCTGTTTATTGTAAGGAGTATGCAAAGCTTGTTAAAACAATAGTTCCTTTCTAAATTTAAGTTCAAAATGTTCCAAAGTAAATTTACATTAAAAACTGAACAGTAACTGCGTCACTATAGACCTCCAAATAGTTTGATTTACATTTATTGTGGACTGCATATCCATAGGGTGATGTTGTACAAATTCAGATATAACATATTATGAAATAACAAATTAATAAATAATAATAAAATAATGTTATTGGTAAGAAACTATATAACACAACTCATTCATCTTAGTTAGAAATATTGTTGGACTTGTTTATTGCCTTAAGAGACTGGTAACAAAACAGGGAACAAAATACAATCGGTTGCCAGTTTATTAGGTACATCTCACTACATCCTCCAAAACAAAGGTTAGTATGTTCAGTCTTTGTTGAAACTGTTTTGTAGACGTGTTGATTCAACTGTGTGGTCAATTTGTCCACCCCATTAATATCAACAGCTCCACAGCAGCACAAACTACAAACACCTGCCAGTATAACACAATACAATTCAACAGCACAACAAAGTGCAGCCTCCAAATGATCATAGTTATTCCAACACGTCTGTGACACACAGATATGGACATAAGCTGAATATTATAACCTTCATGAAGGTAGGATTTATTGCATTTGATCCAACTTTGATGAGCATCATTATGAGTCACTGTCACTTGGTTCTAGAATTGACTAAATATTTATTAGATTAAACAATTTCCTTGAAATTGCTGTGATTGACAGATCACATTTTCAAGAAAAACTAGATTGAATAACTTATTTTGATGGTTTTATTGTTGTTCTGTCTGTAGAGCATCCAATGTGAACAGTGAGATTCTGCCTTGTCATATGTTAAAGTCTTAAATCTTGAGTGTTTGGTCTCTTGCTCATTCCATTGGATTTGTCTCAACACAACCTCAGCTCGACCCTATTAAGTGATGGAGAGGCACAGAAAATGGCCGCATATCCGACAGCTGTGTCAAACAGCTTACCCACAGTAACACTGTCCAGATGCTCGGCTCTAGCACGGAACAGGACATTCAGATACTGAATTACAGTCAGCGAAGAAGCTCTCATTTCACAAACTGAAATTAGGATTTTGACTGTGTGTATATTAGACTCCTGAAGAGAAAAAAATGAGATGGATCAGCGAAAGTATTTCTGTAAAATATGTAGTTTTGCTGCTGCCCTGTGGGTTCCATTGGGACATCAGAAATTCTCCATTGTTGGCAGAAATATTTTCCTTCAGGGTCTGATGGAGGTAAGGATTTGGGCTATAACAACCATCGATCATGTCTCACTGTGGCACAGTTTCATCTGGGGAAATTGCCAGCATCAGTCAGAGGAAGTGAATGAATGTGGTGTGGAGCACGCTGTGTTAGTTCGCACAAAATAATATTCCAGTCCCCGCAGTCCAACTTGTGAATTCATCTCTCTGCCGGCTACTCAGCGAGGATCAAACACTAATGTGATTATTGTCCTGGGCAAGGGCCACTCCTGTGGGACTTCAAAGAGAGCACATGAGAGGGAAAATTAGAAAAAAGCTGTAAGCTGTGATGCACACAGGTGCAGTGCACTTTCTGAAACCTTTTCTTTTGCTTTAAACACATTACCAGGTTCAAAGTGAGGACTCTGACAGCATCTGCCATGTAGTTTTAGCCTACATACAGTAGCACATACGTTCTGCATGATTTATTATCATGTCATGTGATCAATTTAAGTGTTTTCATCCAGAATGTATATTATGCAAAAGACTAGAATTAAAAGACAAGCTGTAGCAAAAATGATTAGATATCTTCTATAGTGAGGTAGTACTGTATTAGTGTTTGAATTGCTGTTTTGACATTGAATACCCAAAGGTAAAAAGGTAGCGTGCACACACAGATTTCTCTCACAGATTAATCTCAATTTCACCAATTTATTCTGGCCATGTCAAACAAACATGCTCCCGTTTCAGCCTGGTGACCTTTATTAGAGCATAGAGAAGCATTAGCATGTTTGGCAAAACATTTGTGAAATAGTCACCTTTGTCTTGTAGATCTGTGTGTGAGCTTTTGTGTATTCAAAGTTGGAACTACGGTTAGGCACCACCAACAAATAATAATAATGGCACCCTCTCAAAGGACTATTCTGAGCAGAACTTCATATTTACAAAGACATACGGCTTTCAGACACACAAAAGAGCAACTAATCAGACACTGGGGAGAGCCCATGCTCTTTGTTCATTAAAAAATGTAAAAGCTTTTCAATAAATGCCCATTACTGACTAGATGAAAAACCTCTAGTTGTTGGAAACCTCTTCAGTTGTTTGTTCTTTCTTTCTTTCTTTCAAGTGAACTACATCATGCATTCACTTGTTCATGATCATACTGCTGTAGTACTGTATGTAGTTATATGAGTCTCTGCGGGGTCACTGCAGGTTATTCCACTCTTTCCCTGGTGAGGAGAATTCATGTCGGGTCGTTCTTCATTAGTTCAAACAGAACACAGGGGTCACAAACCCCACAGTTCATCAGTGTAGCTGCTCCATATCTTTCTCCAACTGAGCCTCATTCCTCCACACCTGAGAGCCTCTCATTCCTCCACCCCTCTGCCCAGCTCCAGTCCCCTCATCCTGCTAAAACCGGACCCCTGGAATATTAATGATGAGATAATTGAACTGCCATGCTTTCTGAAGTGCAGTAAAATCGAGCCAAATCTCAATTAGACAAGGTTATTATCCAATACTGCTGCCACTTCATAATCTCATTTAGCGTCTTGTTTCTGTTTTTTTCTCCTTTCGACTGATATTTTAATAATAGATGAATGGTCGAGTAGAATACTGATAGTGCAAATCATTGCCAAAGGTCAGAATACAATCTATTTCACATTCTGAAGAGTAAAGGGAGAAAATTAGTTTCTACATAAAGACGTTTTGCCACAGCTTTGTTTTTCACAAAGAGCTGACAGGGTGTCAGATTTGCAAGCTAAATGAGCACTTGATTGGACGAAAAAGAACAAAACGACAACCGAAAGAAGCTGCACTCATTACTCTCATCAGAAGCAATGTGAGTCAATTGGCGCACGCTTAGTGTTAATCAGCTCTGCCTTTGTTTAAATTGTTCTTGAATGATCAAATGGGAATCAGTGTGGAGGCATTATCAGAACTGTGAGAGGGGAGTGTGGATCTGCTGTCTTCCCGTCCCAGGTCTTTAACCAAGAGAATATTTTAATCCAGCCTGACAAGACGAGGATCTGCTTAATCCTATTACAGGCTTGCACATTAAACTACAGTAGGCCCACACTTCTCCGCCTGTTGTCTTTGTGTGAGAAAGAAGCAGATGGTGCCAGCTCAAGAGCGTACTGTAGTGAACCCCGTTACTAAACAACACAGCCACAAGTCTGGAGAATGCTCTAGGAAACAACTTGTTGTTGTGGTATTCTTTTCCTTGAAATCTTACTCATACAATCCACACAGTGTTGGATCATTTTTATTTATTTGTATAAGTGTTTATGGGTCATAGTTAGGTGTAATGCTACACCAGATGGCCGAACCATAAGAATCAAGAAACAGACAGAGCTTGCCAATTGTACCGAGAAGTGTGCCAAAGTCGTTGGAAGCTGCACAGGGATCAGAGATGCACAAAAGTTTGTGGAAAGCTGAAAGAGTCTTAATACGAGAATTGAGAATTGTGGGACTGGGTAATAAAAAAATCTAAACGCTGGTTGCCATTGAGCATTTTCTTGATAGAAAAATTTGAAATGTTAATTCTTAACAATGTACTAACATCCTATCACTCAGAGACAAAGCTATTTCTAACCTTTGTTTGGCATGTTTTAGGAACTGAAAGCTCACTTCCTCAAATATGTATAGCAGCGTTGGTTTAGTCAGCAGAACACACCACATGCTGTTGTTCTCGTATCAAAAGTTTCCTCTGAGGAAACCCTTTCTTTTCACAGACAATAACAGCTCTTAAATGTAAAGAACACTTAAAATGAAGACAAGAACACGTCAGTCCAACTTGAAACAGAATTCGATAGGTGATGTATACCGTTAACTAAGACTGGAAATACAACCCACTACATTTATCACCTGAAGCATTACCATCTCTTAACTTTCAAACACCAGCAATTAAACCGGGATCGACATCCCTGCAACAAACTGGAACATTACTATGTGCTTTCACTTCTTTAATAGACACATCACACATGTGTTTTGCTATTTTACTCACAAATGACAATACACCAATAGATGCTGTCGAAAATAAGGGATTTTAACAGATATGAAACTGACCCAAGATACAAGCTGTAAACACTTCACACTGCTTGACAACATTAAAATAATCTTTAAGCTCGTATATAGAACATTTTGACTGCTATGAAGATGTGTTGCAAAGCTATAAGGTGAACGCTATTCACTCATCATGTAGCTCATGACAGGATTTGGGAAAGATGGATGTTTGAAATGTAGGATGGTAGTTTTTTATTGTGGCAAAGTCATTTACGATGATGGGAAAAATTAGGTTACAATGACTTTGTACCAAATGTTCTACATTCCAGAGTGATTTGGTGTTGTTGACAAGGAGAACATCTATCTGAGAGCACTCTACTTCTGTCACTCAGAGTAAGTTTTAAAGTAAAGAGGCAGATTTCACTTGGCCCACATGTCTTTAGTTCCCTCTCCGTGCCCTCTCCACCGCAGAGCTTCTGTCCCCTCTGAGCCTTGGCTAAGTAAGGTTAGGGTTCAAATTGGCCATCCCACAGTGAACAGCTTTTAACCTCCTGCCAGCTTCATCAATCTCAGGCTGGTGTGATCGCTGCTGAAAGGGGCGGGGATTAAGAGCAGCCTGCTGTCTGTAAATCAGGGGAGCTCGAGGAGGCCCCTCTCGTGTGCAGCATATAGGTCCAATAGGCAACATACCCTATGAATGTAGACATCACCACTTGCAGCAGTTAAACCCCACGAGCGGACCTCCCTCAACCAGATGGCCGCGCTGGTTCTCAATAAATGTTTAACGAGGGGAGAACAAATTAAATCAGAAGGCAAATGATCAAGCACAGTTTGAACAACATAATCCATCTAAGGTGGTGTTTGGTTGGTAAAGGATTTTGGCCAGCACAATAGGACAATGAGAAAACATTTTCTTGTGGGGATTGTAACCCCCCTCCTCCTCTTAACAAGTCCAATCCTACGAACAAAGCACAAGCCAATTAACTCAAAGCCCTTACCTTTTGATTTTAATCTGTGTTTAGCAACATAAATCACCATGTCTGGGAAAGAGTGAAACAAAGGAAAGCCTTAGGCATTTTGTTTCTGGATGACTTATAACTCTGAGACGTGCATCTTCAGTTGGAAATAAAGTCAATAGGCCTGAATTGTGATCGAGTGGGGTGGATGTACATAGCACACTCAGTCTGGAGCCTTGTTGGTGATGCTGTAGGTGGGTGGAGCAGGGGTCACAATGGTTCAGAAAGCCAGAATTGACTCACAGATAGTTAATACCATTAACATGAGGCATGGTTGAGAAGTTCAGAGTGCACGCTCGTCTGAAAACAGATCCGCACCGAATGAATGAAATCGACTCATTTGTTCTATGCTTAATTATTTAATTACATTCCATGAACAGGAGTTTGACCTCAGTGTTTCCTATTGAATTTGTTAAGACAGCAAGAAAATTAGAAAAGAGCCAGTGTTGGATTCAAGCACCATTGTGAACAGCGAGCTCTTCTCTAGACATTGTACGACTGGTTGAGTGCACACAAGTCACTGTACATGTCTTGGTTACTAGTGCTTATTAAACGACACACTCCTCCTTTGTAGGAAGGCCACTGTGAGAAAAATGTCCCACTAGTTACTGAAATTGCGACAACACTGGCGTTACGATTACACCGGACATTTTACAAAAAAAGTGTTTATATTTGATGAACGCGGGCACGGATAGCCTACATGGCAAGTAATATAATTGGTGTGTGCCTGAACGGCGTATAACATTGGTAACACCGACTACAGCGGCAAGCCTTATCCTTTGACATTATTAATTGCAATTTTCACACTAACACTGTGATGTTCATTGCACCAGTCCTGTTTTACATGAACACCAGGAAAGCTCCTTATGTTTTCACATTTCTCCAACTAATGTTTTGCTATTACAGTATTTCTCTTTTTGTTATTATGGTCTTTGCTGTTCAGCTAATTACTCCAACGTGAAACATCGAGCTGGGTCCCAGCCAACACCAGGGACTAATGAACTGACACCCCAGAGGGCGTAAACATCACTGCTACAGACACTAAAATTCCCATACATCCGTCCTCCTCCCTCCATCCAGCTCTGCACTCTGGACCGATCATGTGCTCATTATGGTCCAGACTCTGGTCTGTTAGCTGGAAAATTATCCAGTGCTCTGTACTCTGCAGCCTGTCGGTGTGTGAGTGCAGACAGCTTACTCTCTCTGACTGTTAACTATGTACGCTATTTATGCCTCGCACCCCTCAGGCAGCAATATTTGCTGCAATAATAGATAAATGTGTAGCTGCATTCTTAATCTCTTTGAGTCATTGTTATCAGAAACATGCAGGCACAGATGAAAACAGCACCGTGATTAAATCGGCTCAATAGTATCTTAACTTTGATGGTAATTTGGATTTCAATCTCGGCTTGGTTTTGGAATAAATACCCTTTCTCTCAGTAATGCTGAACATCTGCCATGCATTAATAAATCCACAGGCTCCTTCATTTGCCTATTTATTTATTTCCATTGTCGCCTGGAAAATACACTTTCCGCTACACACTTCCATAGACATCAAACTAAAAAACAAGCTGAGTCCCAGGGGAGGGGGATGATAGCAGGCTTTAAAGTGAATATTTCTTTGTCACAGCAACATTTGAACTAGTGCTGAACATAGTCCCTGTTGATGCAAATGAAAATGTGCGGTGTGCCTGGTTATGCCTGGATGAGCAGAGAGCAGTCGGGCTCCCAGTCACGGGGGATTTGTTGTGTTTGGGGTTTGCCTTTCCGTCTGCCAGCGCGTGGGTGGATTCATGGGGCCTCCGTCTGTGCTACTTTCACAGGTACCACATCCTCAGTGCGCCAGAGAAATGAACTGAGGACTGAGCAGGAGAGAGCACTCGTTTCTTGAGGACATCGGAGATTTAAGGAGAAACCATGAGTTTGCAGAGGAGCCTGGGATTGGTCGCCGTGCTGGGCTTGATCACCTTTATTTGTGCCTTTCATACGACTACAGCCATTGACATCCCGCTGGAGGGTGAGTTCTGACTTGTACTATGAAAGAGGGGAGACATTCGTTTCAATGAACAACAGTTAAGAAGAATGGGGCAATTCCCTCAAATAACAAAAGAAAACATGTTTCAGTCACTTTCTATCAAAGAAATAGTCTCTATATTTAAAATAACAAACAATAACATAATACCCAGAGAATGAGGGACATTTTAGAAGGACAATGTTGCTGTTAAACTTTACAATGTATATTTTCAATGCTGTACCACAAAGCAAATTATGTCATGTTGCTGTGGAGGCATACATCTCAAGGAAAGATGTATCTCAAAATCTAAAACTATCAGGATAGATTGAGAGATACCTTTACAGGTACGTCATCAGTGTTTTCTGATTTTCAGTGAACAGACCCTTTAAATCATTCCTTGTACACTGTAAAACACTGCAAACTGGTTTGACTCAAATGTTTGTGAGTTAACTGAAGTAAGGTTGAAAATCTGAAAATCAAGTTTGACTACAAGTGCATGTGTTACACAAATCAAGTCTCCATCATGTATGTTTGCTTTAAACTACAAGACAAATGGGTTTCTGCAGAGTTTCAACCCTCAAGCAATGCATGCTGGGAAGCATGATCATGTCCATCATCTAAATAAGCAGTCAACAGACCATCCAAGACATAAAGTCAGATGGTGTGATGTCAGTTCTGAAATAGAAATCTTGTTCATTTATATTCGGTAAATGATAATAAACTATGTGTTTCCACTAAGTTGCTGTTTAATGTTTAACAGTGTAACACTTCAGTATAAAGTGGCAGCATTTTGACATAACAGACACTTACTTATGAAACACACTATAAGGTACTTCAAGACAGTCATTGATGAAGAACATGCAGTACGTAATAAAGAAGGACAGGTTATGTAGAAGGAGTCTTACAATTGTTAATGCTCATCTACAGAGAATGTGTCCTTGAAATGCTTTTATCAGCAAAAAGGTGTCGAATAATTTAGAGGCAAATAAGTCACACTATTGAACTGTTACAATCATCAAGCTTTCTGTGAATGAAATACATTTACAGCTTTTATCTCATTTGAATGAGCTTTTTTGTTTCTTTTGTGTTGCATCTGCTTGTATCCCAGTTTCCTTGGAAACGCATATCAAACCTCTCCCTTTAAATTATTCAGAAGTATTTCTTAAGAGCTTGATAAAAAAAACCCATTTCAAACAGGCTTTCTAAAAAAGCAAACGTATTTTTGTGCTCCCTGATGTCAGAATATCGTTTTAATTCAGCCTGCTGTTATGCATTACTCATGTGTGTGTTTAAAGGGTTTATATAAAGAATGCTTGTGACATGAAGAGATTATTCCCAAACTGCTGACTGTTTTTGTTTTGTTTATTTCCCCCCCTGCTGCCGTGGATTTTGTAGTTTTAGGTCATGTAAACAGTAAGTTCACTCTGCTATACCGTAGCTGGTATTAGTGACATCCTCTGCTGTCTTCTGTTAATCTCCTTGGCTTGCTGTTGAGCGCAGCAGCAGCTTTACTTACAGCCATATGTGTTGGATCTGAATCTCATGTGTCATCAGTCGTGACTCCATTTAGCTTGTACGACTCACGGCATGTCCTCATTTTCCACTACACACAGTACTATTAATAGTCATTGTTTATGTTTGTTCCATGCTTAGCACATGTCACAACTATACCATCAGAGTTTTATGCCAAAATAAAACCAATTTAACAAAACGACTAATTCATTAAATGGCAAACCATCAACTCTATTGACAAAATAATTTATGTTTCACTTCTTGAGTAACGTTATTGTCAGTATTTTATGACGACATACAATAGTCCACATCATAATAGTGGTTCCCAACCTGAGGGTCCAGACCTACCAATGGGTCTCAAGTAGAAGCTGAGTGGTCACAAGATGATTAAAGGGATAAGAAAGAAAGAAAAACATATTTGTCAGACAAAATCCTGTAATCTTTCTGACATTTCCTCAGTTTTTAGTTTTTCTTAAGGGAATCTGTGCAACACCCTTAAGGGGAAACTAAGCCTTAAGTGTCATACTTAAGGAGACACCTTAAGGCTTAATGTTGTGCAACCGGCCCTTGAAGAGTAACTGTTACTTTTCAGATTGTCCACTTTGTAGATTTTAAGAAGGTTTAAGTAGTAAAAGAGTCCAATATGTTTTAAATATGTCCTTAAAAAAACTTTTCAAGGCATTTACTGCATTACAAGAGACGTCTTGTATTCTACTGTTTCCATGGAAACCGTATGTTTGCTTCCACGTGCGCTTGTGATACCCGTTATGGTCTCACAAAGTTGACCTACAGATAGTAAAAAATAATGGAAGAAGAAAAGAAGACAAGAAAAGCAAATTGGTCAGAGGAGGAAAACACATAATATAATATACTCCTGCAGAAAAACAAAGTACAAAGTGATAAATGAATGTGATCGGCAAATATCAGCAAATGTGGAAGGAAATGCAACAGAAATTAATTAGAGGTCATAAGAGGTCCATCCAACTATTTTTACAACTTGCCTGTTCTGGCCATAAAAGGCCTTTAAGGATTCCTTAAGGATAAGACCAAGATAAGGAGAAAAACTTTTAAACTTAAGGCAACATTTTAAGAAAACCTTAAAGAGAACACTTAAGGTTGTTTTGTGCAACTGATTTTATTATAAGGAAATCTTAACTTAGACTTTAAGGAAATTCTTTACTTCAGGTGATTTGTGCAACCGGCCACAGATGAGCTGCTCATAGAGATGACCTCATGAAGGCCGTGTAAGCTGCGGCGAGGGGTCACACGTAGACATTGCTCTGTTTTAAGGGGACACCAGCCAAAAGGGTTGGGAACCACTTCCCAAAGTATAGTGTCACATTCTGAGTAGAGCTCTGTATTGAGGCCTGTGTTGAGTTTCTCACATTTTTCATGCTTGTTTGTTTGTTGCCCAGTTGAGCAGCTGCCTACCATCACAGCTCAGTCGCCCAGCTCTCTCATCGCCTTCCCTTTCGACGAGAGCTTCCCCATGACGTGCGAAGCCAAAGGGAACCCCGAGCCAGAGTGAGTACCGAGCCTCGCATCGCTTCAGATGAGAGGAGGAGGGGATTGAGAGCTTGTTAGCAGTCAGACACACCAATAACAAACAACAACAGTTTGTCAACATGTTGTGTTTGGGTGCTCTGGTTTGGAAAATAAGCATGCTGCGGTGTTAACTGAAGGACTTGACATTTCAACAGTGGCTTTCTTTATGTAGATTCAGATGGACGAAGAATGACCAGGAATTCGACCCCTCTTTAGACCCAAGGCTGATGAAAGAGGAGAATTCTGGGACCTTTGTGATACCCAATAATGGGAACCTTACAGAGTACCAGGGAACCTATCGCTGTTACGCCTCAAACAGACTGGGGACCGCCATATCGAAGGAGATTGAGTTCATTGTGCCCCGTGAGTAACGTGTGTGTGTGTGTGTGTGTGTGTGTGTGGTGCTCTGTTACAGTGCTTTCAAATTTATTCAGGGCCAGCAGTCTTGGGTAATGACTGCACCTCTCCATTGTGAGCTTTGTATTGGACGTGGCAGAAAGTCATTGAGGCTCCCGAGCTCACCACCCCTCGCAACATCTCATCTATAGCATCGCGATGGAAAAAAGCATGGAGTGGGATCCAGCCTCTCCATCATTTCCTTTGCTACATTTAGTTTGTTAGTTTCCACACAGTATATACATTCTCAAAGAAAATCCACTCCATGGTGGACAACATTTGGCTGGGCTTCAACCACTCAGCAGTGGTGACAAGCCGCACACAGTAGTAGTAGTGATGTCTATTTTGTTCCTGCAGTCCAGGAACTGAGAAATCCCAAAGAATGCGATCGACTGAATGACACAGAGAACAGAAAACACTTCATATGAGTCCCAATAAATCCAAGAAGGATATTACTGCCATCTCCTGGAGTATAAGGGAACTGCATCGCATATTTTGTTCATTCATGTCTGGCTTCTTTTTTCTAGATGTTCCAAAGTTTCCTAAAGAAACACTTGATCCTCTCGAGGTGGAGGAAGGCCAGCCTTTTATTTTACAATGTAATCCACCTAAAGGAATACCTCCTCTTCAGATCTACTGGATGACTATCAGTAAGTGTTGTGATAAATGAATAGTGATGTAATACAAATAATAGTATTTTGTATTTGTACAGCACCTTTTAAAACAAACATTACAAAGTGCTTTAAAACTGCAAAAATAAAAACTGAATCCAATACTATAAAAGAGAAAATAAAAGCTTTAAAAAAAGAAGAAACAAAGGAGAATAAACTAAATTCGGGTATATGATAAGATATTAAAATAATATGATTGATTATTAGACATACACAGCAAGGTACATGTTAAGTAAAAGCACATTCAAAATGTGCAATTCAGTTAAATATACGAATGTAAACAAATTGCAATGATACACTTTCATTCTCACCCATGACATACTTTATTTACGTATATTTAGATGGCAAAAAATATATGGCAAAAGTTTCTCAAATAATCTTCTCCTCACCTCCTGAACTGATTAATCCCTTAAAGTTCACTGATCTGAAGGTCGGTCATTACAAGTGGAGAGGCCAAAGTTCCCACATGTGCTCAATATGTCAGGCTGATTACTGGGGAAATGTGTATAAAATGATTAAATAAAAATCCTCCATATAGCTTATTAGCATTTTATTGCTTAATCATCATATAGCTTCAATGATACAAATGACACTGTATATGTGATCCTGTCAAACATTGTGGAATAAGAAGATTCTTTCCAAACTTAATGGCAGTCGTGGAAGAAGTATCTTTATTATACAACAATTTAAAAATACTCTATTACAAGTAAAAGTTCTTAATTCAAAATCTTACTTAAGTAAAAGCACAGATGTAATCAGTTAAATGTACTTCAGTAAAAGTACCATTTCTGCAGAAGAATGTCCCCTATGACGTTATGACGATGCTGACGTCCTCCTGGCTGATGAATGCTCTGGGTGTAAACACACATGAAATGCTGCTCTGTCTGTGCTCAGATCTTCAGCACATAGAGCAGGATGAGAGGGTGTCTATGGGCATGAATGGAGACCTTTACTTCTCTCACGCGGTGGAGAGGGACAGCAGGAGAGACTACTGCTGCTTCGCCGCCTTCCCAAGAATACGAACCATCGTTCAGAAGAACGCCATGTCTGTCATCGTGAAGACAAGTAGGTGTCACTTCGGCTGCTTTGTCTTCACCCGAGTGCTGTTTTCATCTCAACCCAGAATGATGCAAAACTTTGATTTGTTCTCAGAGTGCTGATCATTTCATTGATGTCCATATTCATAGCTCCACTTCAAAAGCCATCATGCCAAAGTGTCATGCTGTCTTGTTTATGTGCATCTCCTTGGTTTCATGTTGTGGTTTTGATCTCGGTGATGTTTGTCTGGATTATCCACGCTGTCCCCATGTTCATTGTTTTTTGTCTCATTCAACTCCATTTCAGAAAAAAGTGACATGAGTCCTTCCACTGGTAAGTTTGAAGTTTTTAGAGTAGAACACACACATTTATAAACAGCTGTGTGCACAAGGCAGATGTGTGTTTATAAATGTCTAAAATATTAACGTCCAGTCGTCTATTTTTCTGTTACACTGTCTAAATCTCTGCTCTCCTTCCTTAGCTAATGCAATCCATGAGAGAATACCCTCTCTTCTGACGCCCTCTCGTGCCAGATCAGAGACACAGCTGGTCAAAGGAGAGGACTTGAAGTTGGAGTGTATTGCTGAGGGATTGTAAGTAATACTGCCTTTTTAATATTATTAAGTAATTAAATATTATTTAATAATTGTCCAACATTTTAGGAATTTTCGCTTTTCATGTCATCTTTCGTCCCTTATCTCTCTTTATCTGTCTCTGAGTAACACAGACAGACTTGTTTATTACCAGCAGGCTCGACTATTGTAACACTCTCCTCTCGGCTCTTAATTCAAAAGTCTGCTGACTAAGACCAAAAGAAAAGAACACAATAGGCCAATTTTAAGGTCTTTACACTGGTTAGCTGTTAGTTTATAAGGCCAGGGACCAGACTACCTCTCAGAAATGTATTTGGCTTTTTAGTAATATTTTATAATAGTTATACTTATTCTATTGTCATTATTATTATTATTAAGTTCACTCCTTCTTTGTTTGATCAATATTTTATTGATTTATTTTTTATTAGCATTTCAGTTTATTCAACATCCTACGTTTGGTCTTTCGCTTGAAAGCACTTTGTAGTGCATTTGCTTAGTTTGATAGACGCTTTATAAACAAAACGTTTGATTGATTAATGTATAGTCATTATCCTGCTTTTTGTTAGACTCACTGTTTGTCCCCTTTCTGTTAGTCCAACTCCACAGGTTGAGTGGGTGAAGATGGGTCATAAACTCCCCGTTAAAGCCACACTGGAGAATCATGGGAAATTGCTGATCGTGCCGAGAGTTGAACAGGAAGACAGTGGGAAGTACATGTGCAAGGCAAAGAACGCAATCGGAGAAACCTACCATTACTTCCGTGTAACAGTAGAAGGTAACTACAGGCTGTGAAACTACTGTGGTGTTGTATGTAACAATATTAATAACACAGTTAAAATAATTTCAATAGTTGCGGTTTGAACAGTAAACTGATGACAGACATTCACTTTGTTTACAGAAGCCTGTAGAGCCGATTAATAGCTCTAATAAAACAGTGCATGATGATATTGATTAGGTTCAGATGTAGAGGATGTTCTCAGATCCTTTACAGTAAAAGTATGAATACAACTGTAACGATACAACTGTAAAGATACAACTGTAAAGATACAACTGTAACGATACAACTGTAACGATACAACTGTAACGATACAACTGTAAAGATACAACTGTAACGATACAACTGTAAAGATACAACTGTAACGATACAACTGTAACGATACAACTGTAACGATACAACTGTAAAGATACAACTGTAACGATACAACTGTAAAGATACAACTGTAAAGATACAACTGTAACGATACATCTGTAAAGATACAACTGTAACGATACAGCTGTAACGATACAACTGTAACGATACAACTGTAAAGATACAACTGTAACGATACAGCTGTAACGATACAGCTGTAACGATACAACTGTAACGATACAACTGTAACGATACAGCTGTAAAGATACAACTGTAACGATACAGCTGTAACGATACAACTGTAAAGATACAACTGTAACGATACAACTGTAACGATACAACTGTAACGATACAACTGTAACGATACAACTGTAACGATACAGCTGTAACGATACAACTGTAACGATACAGCTGTAACGATACAACTGTAACGATACAGCTGTAACGATACAACTGTAACGATACAGCTGTAACGATACAACTGTAACGATACAACTGTAACGATACAACTGTAACGATACATCTGTAACGATACAACTGTAACGATACAGCTGTAACGATACAACTGTAACGATACATCTGTAAAGATACAACTGTAACGATACATCTGTAAAGATACAACTGTAACGATACATCTGTAAAGATACAACTGTAACGATACAACTGTAAAGATACAACTGTAACGATACAGCTGTAAAGATACAACTGTAACGATACATCTGTAAAGATACAACTGTAACGATACAACTGTAAAGATACAACTGTAACGATACAGCTGTAACGATACAACTGTAAAGATACAACTGTAAAGATACAACTGTAAAGATACAACTGTAACGATACAGCTGTAACGATACATCTGTAAAGATACAACTGTAACGATACATCTGTAAAGATACAACTGTAACGATACATCTGTAAAGATACAACTGTAACGATACAACTGTAAAGATACAACTGTAACGATACAGCTGTAAAGATACAACTGTAACGATACATCTGTAAAGATACAACTGTAACGATACAACTGTAAAGATACAACTGTAACGATACAGCTGTAACGATACAACTGTAAAGATACAACTGTAAAGATACAACTGTAAAGATACAACTGTAACGATACAGCTGTAACGATACAACTGTAACGATACAGCTGTAACGATACAACTGTAAAGATACAACTGTAAAGATACAACTGTAACGATACAACTGTAACGATACAACTGTAACGATACAGCTGTAACGATACAACTGTAAAGATACAACTGTAACGATACAGCTGTAACGATACAACTGTAAAGATACAACTGTAACGATACAACTGTAAAGATACAACTGTAACGATACAACTGTAACGATACAACTGTAACGATACAACTGTAAAGATACAACTGTAACGATACAACTGTAAAGATACAACTGTAACGATACAACTGTAAAGATACAACTGTAACGATACAACTGTAACGATACAACTGTAACGATACAACTGTAAAGATACAACTGTAACGATACAGCTGTAACGATACAACTGTAACGATACAACTGTAAAGATACAACTGTAACGATACAGCTGTAAAGATACAACTGTAAAGATACTGCATTACAAGTTAAAGTCCTGCATTCAGAAATGTGCTGAAAGGGATAGTTAGGGTTGTTCCAGGTCATTTATTTCAGGAATTTATATTCATATTTTAGACTTTCTTCTAATAATATTTGACATATATTTGGGATCTGAACTGAATTCCAACTCAACACTGGTGTTATGTATGGTTGGAGACCACAGGTTTAATCTTTAACAATGCGTTGTTTTTCTCAAGCTTAGCTAAAAGGTTAACCAACTATAGTTGTCAAATAAATATAATGAAGTAAAATGTACTATAGTTATATTTGATATATATTGGAGTAGAAGTTTAAAGTATGATGCAAATATAAAAATGTAAAGTACCTCAACATTGTACTGTATTTGAGTACTTTCTGCTTACTTTGAACTGTAAATGGAGCCTACTTAACTTTCACCACTGATTAGTTTCAGAGTTACATTGAATATGTATCGAGTTGTGAAAAGGGGAATACAGTATGTGTGTGTGTATACATATATATATATATATATATATATATATATATATATATATATACTGTATGCCACGAAAGATGCAACAATATAATATTTATACATACACATCTACCTGATGAGGATGTGCAGCGAAGAGTGAAATATTGTCTCCGGAAAAAAACATGGAGTCATTATACTTGTTAATCAAATATCCTGAAAACAACCACACTGTGCTCAGCTGTGAATAGTTTCTATTGCTCTGTGCTATACTGGGCTTTGTGTCATCTGCCTATATGAAGGTGTACGAGCAAGTGCATTACATTTTGAAGATAATCATTTAAATTATAGAAACCTTTACATAAAGTCTATTACATCCCAGCAATGATTGTAGAGAGGCAGTACGCAGCTGAAGTGCCTCTTCTGCCTCTTCTGCCTCTTCTGCCTCTTCTGCCTCAATGGCCAGACCTGTAAATGTAGCATTTATCTCAGCAGGACTCTTGTACCGAATAACATATTTTGCACAATTGTTCCTGTGATTGTGTCCACTTTCTGTAAATGCTTAGTGTATTTCTTATAATGACACTCATCCGTTTGATAATATAATGCTGATTGTGACTTCCCAGAGCCTCCAGAGTGGGTGGTTGAGCCTGAGAGTCAGCTCAGTATGATCGGCTCAGACGTGCTCCTCAAGTGCTCTGCCAGCGGGACTCCTCAGCCGACTACAACATGGAGGGTGAACGGTGAACTTCTGCAGGGTCAGTCCCCACCACACTCTCACTTTAGACTCTCTTCACTAAAAGGTGACGTCGTCTTGCTTTTATTTTTGAATACAATATATTGCATAAGAGAGGGTAATATTCTGAGAAAAACCAGATTTACAGGAAGAAAAACTTGGTGAACTAATCCTTCACAGCATGTCTCATCACTGTCCGGATGCTTATGATAATAGTGATTCTGGGATCAAATTGCAGGCATAATACACGGCAGGTGGCGGCATTTGTGGTGTGAGGAAGTGGATCTAACTTTGTAAAGTAAAGCCTTGATAAAAAAACCTTTCATACATTTTAGATTTCCCCCCGTAGATGTTCGACTTTAATCTAGGAAATTCAGGAGGAAAAAATTCTCAGAATATTACCTCTATCCCTCGGCTCAGTCTTTTTTTCTTTCACCTACAATTGCCCTAATAAACCGTCATACATAATTTATAGCATTGGACAGAGTGTAAAAGTGGGCTGGATAGATCGCCCCGGCTTACTGGATTCTGACTTCAGCCGTGAGAGTTCTTTGTAGAAATTAAAGCTTATATTTTGAGTCCAGTCCATCTTTAATGCACACACAGTGTTGAAGCAGATTTTCTAAAACTCCTGTATTTACTGAATTTATTTTACAGGGGCCCCTGCAGCCAACAGGAAGGCGTTTGATGACACCATAGTTTTACATAACGCCAAAGCGTCTGACAGTGCAGTCTATCAGTGTGAGGCCTCCAACAAACACGGGACCCTTCTGTCAAACGCAAACATCATGGTTATGAGTAAGTACTTTTAGCTCGCTAAGCCATCATCACTTCAGTTTCACCTTCATGTTTTTATCAAGTACAGGTAGAAAACAAAATCCTGTTCTTAACAGTGTTTGTTTCACAGTGTATGTGAGTAAGTGTCAGACTTTGCAGTGAGTCATTGGGAGACTGCTGACTGACGTGTGAAGTCTGGAGAGCTGGCGCTGATGTTGGCATATGCCCATAAAGCAGTGAGGAGCCCGGGGAAGGAGGGCTGTCTACAAGCTGTAACTCCTTCATTCAGGCTAGCGGTTCTCCCTGTGGAGCAACAAGTCCAGTTCCCTGCCATTTATATGCTAACAAGTTCTCCCTCAATTCCATACTGACTTCAGGGCCATAAGATGAACATGTGCTGCTTTACAAGTGCAGATAAAAAATAAAAAAAACAGAATGTTGCTTTCTGTCGCTCCACACGAATGTGGGGAGTTTGTTCTCGGTGACACAGGAGTTAATAAAGCTGGACAGCCGCTGAATGCTAAGTCCCAGAGGCTGCCTTTGTAAACAATTAGGAGAGACAGACCATTTTAATGGAAGGCTTTGGCTACAACAGATAAGGTGCACGCGCTGGGCTAACTCAGGAATCCATTGTTTTCTTCTTTGATTTGATTTTTTGCTTTTACACATTTCTGACAACCTGACAGCTGAGTAATTGTTTGACACAAAGAAGCCTACAATTAACGCAGAGGGCAGGCAGCAGTGTTGTCAGGTCATTTAACTCACGATTATCTGCCTCATTCCTTTCTGTTTGGTTTGGTTTTAGACTGCTAAATTGCAAACCTGCTCTCTGTCAGTGTTTCACTGCCTAAAAGTCCTGACAGTACAATCGTTTAGTGCCACACCTAGGTTCCTCTGCATTACGGCCTCCTATGCTTTTCAAACAACTTCAGATTGATGATGAGATTCTGCTGCATGGTCGTTACAGATCTGGCCCCTGTGATTTTGACCAACGAGGGGGAGGATTACACCGCTGTGGAGGGGAAGGGAGCGATGATGCACTGCAAGGTCTTCAGCTCTCCTCCTTCTACTATCACTTGGTAAGTGTGTCTCCCATACTCCAGCAGAGAGCAGTAGATCTCAACTGGTGGATGCATCCAGTCCCTCTGCATGCAGTGTGTTTCTTTATTGGTTACCTGCAGTCACTTAACATATAATGTTCTATGAAGCAACTTTAATTTCTTCTTTGCTGTCACAGTTTGCTGTTTATCCAATCAGACTGCTGCTGTGTTCATATTTAATTTGGCCTGAGAGCACTTTGAAGTTAATTGTTTTTTTTTTCCGAATGTTTTCCAGGAGTAAAGACGACTCCTCTGAATCCGTGGAGGGTCTAAGGTTTACGGTTCACGACAACGGGTCGCTGGAGATCTACAGCGCGGAGAAAGACGACATGGGACAGTACACATGTTTAGCTAAAAACACGGAGGGATCGTCCGCCATCGACGCCATGCTCTACGTGAAAGGTAAAGAGTTTTAACAGTAAAAGTGTTTGCGGTGTCTCACAGTCCTTCAAATGTAACTAATAAGCTTGTGCCTTATGGAAGATCCCACTAGAATAGTGGAGGCCCTGGAGGACTTGCAGGTCTTAATAGGTACCACGGCGCAGCTCTCATGCCTCGCCGAGTACGACAAGTCCTTCACCAACGACTTTGAGCTCCTGTGGGAAAAAGATGAAATGGAGATATCCCTCAACTACACTGAGAATTTAAGGTAGGATACTGGATTTTATTCCATTTTCTTTTCAGCATTGCAGAATGAAAAGTTATAATGTCTAAAAATGAGTTTGAAATGTGTTATATATATTGTTGAGTTGTGTTCCCAAATGTTTACCAATTATTTTCAGACCTAGAAAAATCTGTGATTTTAATCAAGTTAAGGGTCCGTTTCATTTGGTCTCCTGTAAAGGCGTCGTATCCCCTTTGCACATGCGTCAGAGTTGTGGTTGTCATTTTTCATCCAGCTTTAAGCCACGTTTTTACGATACACTTTTGAAAATCGTATTAATCTTTAGGATTTTAGTCATTGGATGTCTGGATTTGAAGTTATCAGCCGAACGGCATCAGGGAAATGCAGATTTTTAACGCAAAACTGCTTTATTCAGGGTTTTAATCAGCGAGTCTGTTTGTTTTGGAGAGGAGGCGACCTCTGCGGATAATTCTGCTCCTGCTAAAACATCCTGAACAATGACAAAAGCCTAACCTGGAGAAGTTGACTGCAATGGTGGGGAAGACAACAACTCCCATGATCCAACGCTACTTCACATCGCCACCAAACTCCATCTTTTATTATTGTTTTGATTGAGAGATCCCTCGTGTCAGAAAATGACATATTGTGCATCTGTGCGCTGGAAAATTGTTTTACGTTCAGTTATGTCAATCAATATTGCGTCTCCATCTTTCTATCAACAGATACATTGTGGAGAATGGTATTCTTCAGATTATCAACGTAAGCCACAGGGACCAGGGTGTCTACACATGTGTGGCAAGATCTCCAGTGGACCGAGACACAGCCTCAGCACTACTCATGGTGTTAGGTGAGCTAACATACGAAGTATATTTCTGCACCGGGGCCAAAGGATCAGAGACCCCCGGCGCTACATTTATGTATGAGACATTCATGAAGCGATCAATATGTCAGGAAGCCAAAGCAGAGCATGAACATGCACACCATGGCTTTATTAGCGCAGTGCTGTGTCTGACAATCGCCCTTTTGAGATATATTTGACATTGTAAAGTCTAAAAGAAATAGTGGCAGCGATGCAGCTCGTTCCACATCCTCTGCCTCTCGGGACGATTCGATTGAACATTTGTTCCCATGGACTTTTTTTTGCTGCAGAAATTGATGTGTCTGTGATTTTCCAAAAGCCATGTTGTTGTGATGGTTTTCAGACGTCCCTGATGCTCCTGAGTACTTGGTGCTGTCTGAACACAAGAGCAAAAGTGTGAAACTGAAATGGATCCCCGGGGACGATCACAACAGCTCCACCTCAGGTAAAAGGAGCACCTGTGTGTGTGCAGGTGTCATACAGCCTGCACACACACAGGTGTACACTGACTCCATTCTTCTTGCAGTGAATGGTATTAAAGGGATAGTTTGGATTTTTTTTAATTGGGTTAAATGAGGTACTAACATAGTCAGTGTTACCTACAGTTGATGGCGGTGAAAATACTCAAAAGAAGAATACACTTTTTTATTTTTTTATACGGATTTAGATTTTTTTAGGTGGCTCTAGCTTTAGTTGGCTAAAATAGGTTTTGCTGCTGCCCCCGTCCACAGCAGTACATTTCTTGTTTTCCGTGCTGGTACTCAAACTAGGGATGTGCGGTCCGCCAGTACCTCATACAACCCCACCTCAAAACACCCAACCTATCCCTTCAATATGACAAAAACCTTTTTGGGCGTCATTCAGAATGCTAATAGATTGGTTTGATACCATCTTGTACAATATGAGTCTATTATTGATTCATCCAAGCATGAATTAGGATTACTTTCCCTTTGGGATATACAAGCCCAGAGCAGGGTTTGAGGATTTTTTCTGCACAGCTGGTGGTTAGATAAGAAATCCTTTGGCAAGAACCATAGCAGTGAAGGACCACGCTGATTGTCTTTCTGCCTGTCAACAGAGTTTATTATCGAGTACGAGGAAAGCCAGTGGGAGCCGGGAAGCTGGAAGGAGCTGCTCCGAGTACCTGGGAACCACAACTCGGCAGTGCCCAAACTCCACGGCCACGTAGACTATCGCTTCCGTGTGTCTGGTGTTAACGGTGTCGGGCGGAGTCCTCCCAGCGAGCCCACAGAGAGATACAAACCCCCGCCAGCAGGTCTGAGACTTCCTCCTTTCATTGTTTGTCATACTTTTTGATAAGGTCCTGCAGGCCACTTGAGCTGCCAACGCTGCCGCTCTGTGATCTCTAAAAAGACTCAGACCTGCTACATAATTGATTCCACTCTTGTTGAAAATCTCTTCTCTTGTGTGCCTGTTTCACCCGAGATTTCTTCCACTAACAATAGCAAGAAAATCTATATTCCTTCTTTTCTGCAGCTCCTGACAAGAACCCTGAAAATATCAAAATCGAAGGTCATTTGCCACATGAAATGGATATCAACTGGGAGGTAAGAAATAGAGTTTGGTCTTTTATTATCCTCTTACTGCAAATTCTGTAATGTCAGATACCTTTACACAGTGAATTATTCACATCTACTACAGTTTTTGAAAAGTCAAAGAACAGAGATGAAGTTTTATCAATGTTTCATAGGCAATAACCAGTATGTCATTTAATAATTTATTTTAATGGAAATAGCCCACTCTTGATATTTCATTCTGTTGTTCAGATCTTTAGAAAAGACATTTTCCGGGATCACTCTGAATGTGTTTCCATTGAAAGCTGCTCCTTTTCTTTTATTAGAAAGAGAGTTATGAAAAAGATGTTTTTTAACAAGTACAGTAATATATTCAACATTATTGTAAAAAGATAAATCACTTCTTCACTTATTATCTGGTTGCCCTGCCATGGTAACGCAGTCCCCGAATCCTGCATTCATGAGCTCTCCCACTGTTAATGATATGCTTTTGCGAATAATGGCATCTCATTCTATTCTCACAGTCTGACTTCTGTGAGGAGATAAATCTTTTCATCTACGATGTCTTAGCAAGCCTTATATCAGAGAAAAGCCATGCATCTAGACCAGGTCAGCGGTTCCATTGTTTTATTAGATGGCGGGATAAAACACTGCTTGGAGTTTGAGTGGGTTAGCTTTAATTCTGTAGAGGCAGTGCCATACAAGAAGCAGCATATGCAATTGTAGTCTCTGTAGTCTCTGTGAGACCCTTCACACCATTGTTCCTGCTGTTTTTTAGTTTTGCTTTCTCTCCCATTAATCAGCCCCTGTTACCCATTGAGCACAATGGTCCCGGTTTGGAGTATAAGGTGAGCTACAGGAGACAGGAGGTGGAGGAGGACTGGAAGGAACACATGGTGAAGAGACACTCGTTTGTGGTGAAGAATACTCCCACATTTGTGCCCTACGAGATCAAGATCCAAGCGAGGAACCATCAGGGCTGGGCCCCCGAGCCCAAGATAGAGACCGGCTACTCAGGAGAGGACTGTGAGTTGTGAACTTTGTTGACCTCACGTGATTTTATTTAAAGCTACAATTCTGCTCTCATCAATCTCGTTCCAGCTGTAGCAGGCAGCTATTTTCAGCAAAAACAATATATATATATATATATATATATATATATATATATATATATATATATATATATATATATATATATATATATATTAGTGAACAAAGTGGAGTATTTATTTATTTACAGAAGCTAACGTGAAATACATTTGTATATTTGTGACATCATGATGTAATTATTCAGTTATAAACAAGATTTTAAATAATGAAAAGTCAAACTTAACTTGTTGCTGATCTACCTCCAATTTCAAAAAGCTTTACTGAAGGCTGTAGTGTTGACAGAAATAATGGAATTTATGGTCGCTAAAGGGGTGTTGAAAGTCACCAAATCTAGCTGGCAACACTGGCCATAACAACTTTGTGAGGCCATTATGTCAAGAGTGGTGTTATTAAGCGTGTTGTTTCTCTTCCCTCAAACCACTATAATATCAGTTGATGCTGCTTTAAAAATATATAGGATTGTTCTTTAGAAATATCTATTTTCAGCGGAATAGTCCCGGCGGATAAAAACCAAGTGGTAATGTGTTTGAAATGATGTCCTAAACTTGTATGGTTTCTCCCCTCCTGCTGCCATTTGGATCTGCCAAAGTTGAGCTTTAGTATACAATCTTATAGAGAAAGATGTGGTTTAATAAAGATCTTTCTTCCCTTTTCTGCTCAACTTCATTTATAAGCGTTGCAATTTTGTTGACATGTTTTAGAGTTTAACACGGTTGTGTGCAGCAGCCGTTAGACTTTCTGAAGCAGCCTGTACAGAAGCTTAATGTATTTCCTGTGTTTAGCTTTCTTCTGGACTTGCCCGCAGGAAGTAACCTCAGGTCATGACTCTTCTCCTTGTCGTGTAAACGTGGTGCTATTACATGCAGTAGTTAAGCCCTTAAGCCCAATGGTTTTATAGTTTACCTTGTGAGTCCACTGATATGAATCCCTAATAGGTGCTCTTGTACATAGGTGACCAGACCATATAGTTGTATAGTGATAGTGATGGAATCATTTGAGTTGTTTTCAGGATAACTCAAACTGCTTTATTATTGTTGCAAGTCTTTCCTCACAGCTCAATTTTTCCTTGACTTCATCTTACTGCAGATTCTAATGTGTGTTTGCCTTTTGCAGTTCCCTCAGCTGCACCTGACGACGTAGCTGTGGAGGTGATGAACAGCTCGGTGGTCAAGGTTAGCTGGATGCGTGTACACAAGGACAAGTTACATGGACATCTGGGAGGCTACAGGGTAATACTTCAAAAACAGACCTTTGCTTTTAGACACAGCTTAAAAGGAATGGCCCTGACCTCGCTTTAAACATTTGCTCCTCTCACCTCGCTCTGTCTCCTTTACTTGGCCAGCTCGATGTTTTCCTGCACACACAACCAGAAAAAACACAATAATGCAATGAAGCATTCTGTCCAAAATATACATATGTGTTTGTCTCTTTCCAGGTTAACTGGTGGCGTCTGCGCAGTCTGGCCGACTCAAAGAAAAGTCACGGAAACAAACATTCGTTGACGTTCCCCGGGGACAGAAACCACAGCGTGGTGTCGGGACTGACGCCCTTCTCTGAGTACAGCCTCATCGTCATGACTTTCAACGGGCGGGGCAACGGCCCCGGCAGCCATCCCCTCAACTTCAAAACCCCAGAGGGAGGTAGGATTGTTGAAAAACACCATTGAGTATATTGATTCACAACTACTGAAGAGAAAATCTAAAAATAGCCAAGGAAACTGGGTTGCAGAGTTTGCTTACTGTGTGTGTGTGTGTGTGTGTATTACCTCCTTTGCCCCCACAGTCCCTGAGAAAAATCCTGTTTTCGGGGTCACAGATGTACAGAAGCACACCGTCTCCCTGGCCTGGGCCCCGCCATTGGACCCTAATGGGATTCTCACCGGGTACATCCTCGAGTTTCAGCTCAGTACGTATCCCTCATGCTTAACTCACTTAGATACAATGGTGAAGCCCCTGTGGTTTTCACTTGTGTTTACATCCCTGTGTTCCTTTCAAGCTCGCTCCCACTTAAATTGAGTATATGCAAAAACACACAGGCCATATGTTTCGATTTGAAAGCAGTGACTGCATATCAAAGACTTGAGTAGCCTCACTATTTCTTTTATATACTGTATTTCTTTTTCTATTTATGATTATTTTCCCTCTTTTTTACAACACAAGAAGAGACGACAAAAGAACACATGCATGCCATTCTGTATGATGACTGAAATGTCCAGAAGTGGATTGAGGGTCAGTAAGAGTCTCCGTGGAGCCAAGACCAAGTGAGGTTGAGCAAGGCTCAACATGAAGGCGAGAAAACCTGGAAGATCAAAGCAATGCACAATGTAGTAGAGTTCAATACAGTCTGATACACTTAGTGTCCAGGTTGACATATCGCCTTCGTAATATGTTCAATAAAGGGTCCCCAGATCTTAAGAAACCGGGATAGGCCTTTGACAGAGTATATAGAAGCAAGGAGCAGAAATGGATTCCCACTGTCTCAGGATAAGCCTTTTTTCTATACCAAACATGAGGGCTTGTTGTAATGCTGGGGGAAGAGTTAAAGAGTAGTTGGAGCAACCCAATAACACAGAGAGACAGTCAGGGCTTAGCTCTCTGCTTTTTATGCTGCTGTCCAAATGAAAAATAGCCTTTTAAATGCATCGCCTCTACCTCCATATTATATTGTATTGATACAGAAAAGTATTTGCAGTGTGTTGGTAAAAGAAAGAAAGGAGGATCTTGGTGATTGTCTAACCCATGATCCTCAGCGAGGGAAGGAAAATCATTGTGCTGCTCCAATAGGGCCGGGGTCATAGTGAGATCAGAGTGTATGTATAGGAGACATGTCAGGGTGATGTCTGCTGGCCTGCGTGTCACCATCAGGGCTCAGCTCGTGCTGACTAAGGCCACTGTGTCACAGTCTGTTACGGTCCAGCTTTACTGACCCCATCCTGTCTGCAGGGGACATCTTCACCGTAGCTCACCGTCCCGGGGGATACCGTCAGTGCATGCATCCCACGTGTGCACACACTTTAACGTCCTTAAACAAAAGTCACAACGAAGCCAATGACTAACTTCCAACAACGTCTTAGTGCCGCATTTTCCGGATAATTGGGTTTGATTTGGCGACTGCACAAGAGGGCCAAGTGTCATACAGTATTTCAGGAGAGGACGTTTTCATTGTACCACGGCAATAAAACTGATGGGCTCTTTGAAGTGTGACTTTTTTTTTTGAAGTCCCCTTGAGGGAAGTCATGTGTGAAATGTGGAGGATAATGTAGCCAGCTGTCAGTGTATCATCAGTGAAACAAAGGGAATCTCAAGCTTCAGCACAGCTGTTTTAGGGCGACGCCCATCTTCACCAAAGCCTGTAATAACTTCACATCTCACAGGTTTTCACAGTCGGGCCTGTTGTAACATCGTTCAACACACTGAGCATCCAGGAACACCAAGGTGTTTAAACTGTTACACTAATCTGCTTTTAAGTGACAGTTTCTGCGTGAAACCTTTTGATCATTGTATCAAGGTGTCACCAAAGTAGATCAGTGAGTTTCTCAGTACACAGGTCTGCTAATTACAGCCCTGAGAGGCTGAAAAAAGAAGATCTGGCAATCCATTTCCCAAGCTGGATCTACGTATATTGTTTTATGTTTCTTTCATCTGTGAAACAGGAGGAAAAAAGTATTTCAAGTTGAAGAAAAAAAGTTTTAGCCTGGTGATTTTCTTAGTTTTTTTGTTATCGCTAAGACAATATATGTGCCTTGTGTTTATAGTTAATGGAGAAAATAAATTCACCTTGAAGAATGATGGGGATAAAAGGTAACTTAAAAAAATTATAAATTCAAATGGCAAAACTTTTATTTACCACCACAGATGAAAATTAAGGAATATAGAAAGATTATGGAAATGAGTCACCAGAATATTTTTCACACTTGCCTCATGTGGAGGAATATCCAGTAGATGTGGACATGATGCAGGTTTTTCCTCCAGCAGTACCTTTGCAGTGATACTTTTCACTGAACTCCTACAGTAAGTTTTTGTCAGTATTCTACACTAACTAAATTCCTGAATGTAAAGGCTGCATGTAGCCCAAAGTTCCCCTCAGCAGCATTAAGTGGATGACACGGTCACAGTGCCTTGAAGAGCTGCTCACCTGCTCTAAAGCCTGGGGCAGAGCAGGCTAGCAGACTACACAACTACTAGCCTGCCTCTCAGGAAGCCAGTCACATCACTCGACAAGGCAAAGCTAAGTGTGTCACAAAGGTGAAGCTGAGGGCTCACACTCCACCCAACCTGTCCTCTCATTTGTCCACAGCAGTTTACTGCAATGTTCTGTTGCTGTGTGGCAGAGTAGCTACAGTTTACAATTACACTGCAAATGTTTTCTAAAATGAAACCGCGAAGAATTATTTCACTTTCAGTTGTATATTTGTGCAGAGATTTGAACACCATTCTATATTAGAGTTACTGGAGAGCAGCCGAGTCCACTGATACACACGAGTGGGAGTTAAAAATGACCTTGGATTCAACTCATTCTGTTTTTCTTCCCATTTGAGCTGAACTCATACGAACTGTCGGGTCATTCTCAGATTTCAGTCTTGGTAAGTCTTGGTCTGTCTCACGGTGCACAAGGCCAACCATATTTAGCCCAGTAGGGCTGAAGAATATTTGGAAATGTTGTAGTCTGAAGTCAGGGGAAGAGCCAAAGTCTGCAGCCTTCAGCCAGCTCTCTATAAGATCACGTGCACCAGCTGTCAGGCCCGAGTGCTTGCGGATAAGTAAGAGTTCCCATCCACGGGGTAGAAATGTGGTGCTTCGTGGCCTCTTCTCTGCAACAGCCTTTATTGCATAATTCACCCTAAAATTGACTGTTTTTGTCCCTAGAAACAAAACGAGAACAAAATAAAAATTGAATTGACTGATAACAGTGGGTGGTGTCTGGGCAAAAAGAGAAGCAGACCAATACATTCTTGTCATTGTTATGGTTGCCCCCTACCAGAGAGACGTAGACCTCTTTCACAGCAAAGGTCACCTGAGCACCTGCTGCGTTTGTTTTTGTTACAAACAACATAAATGCCACCTCCCTACCTACTGTGCTGCTTTACGTAGTGAAAAATGAGATCACATCACAGTTACAACACTGATACATTCTAGTTGTGATCGTGCAGGTCTGTTTGCTTTTGCATTTTAAAGAAATATTTAGCCAAACAAGCAATATATTTCTGCATCAGCACCACGACACCTTTAAATATTTATGACCACACAGTCACTTTTAAGCAGGTAACAGTAAGCACAGTAAGCCAGGACAAACAAAATGTCATTTGAATTGTACACTCTCTGGCTTCGTCTGTCTGTCTGTCTGTGGGTCCCTCCTAAGTGCAATTTTGTAACCCCATGTACTTCTTCCCTTTCCTACATACAGGTTCCCTCTAGGACACCCCTAAATCCCCAAATAAGCATGTATCCCTTTTTTCCCCTCTCTTTTACATCCAGTCAACGACACAGATGAAGTGGGCCCGCTGCAGACGGTAGACATCAGCAACCCCGACACCACCAAGTGGATCCTGCGCGACTTAGAGCCCGTGAGCAAATACAAGTTGTACCTGCGCTCCTGCACTACGGTGGGCTGCGGGCCCATTGTCAGCGAGGAGTGCACCACGACCCTAGAAACAAGTGAGTGATGAAGGCAATTGAGTAGGTGGTGTATGTGTGGTTAAGCTCGTGGGTGGGTGAGTGTGTTTTCTTCCCTTCCCGCGGAGACGATGAGAACACAGACGGGCTTTGGTCGGGCAGCATTCAAGCTAAGTGAAGCAGGTGACGCAGCCATTTCACTATTTTCCAAAAAGGGCATTAAACTAGCAGAATATGATCAATGCCTGGGCAGCCAAGCTTTTCATATCTCCATGTAAGTATTTGTTGTGGATAAACAATTTCATATGGGTGTACTGAAGGTTTTCATTTGTCACTGTCATGAGAGAGCAAGTGCTTATTGATTGGATGGAGAGCGTGAGCTATGAAACGATCAGCTAAGAAAGAAAATTGCTTTGAGCAGGGGGGGAAACTGAAGGTTTTGATAGTGAATTGTGTAATCATGAGAAGAGTTGGTGGGTAAGTAATCTTAATGAGCCGGCTCATAGCATGTAATCTTTTATTTTCAATGACTTATCATTTGCTGAGGACTGCACGCCATACCTCGTATGAAAGGCTGGACGGGAAATGAAACAGGAAACTCACCTGAGTGTCAGTGAAACGGACTGCAGCAACAGATACTGTCAGCATAAATAATTTGGTGGCACTTTTAAATACAAATGCACTTCAGCTCGTCATTGTGTTATGCAAAGAAACGACTCAACTCTATGTTGAGACACTGCAGGTGTTGAATATGTGAGCGATCACTTAGTGTTTACTGGGAGAATCCTTACAATCACAGAAAAGAAACTTAATTGGCTCTTAGGGGTTGTTTATTTGCATGCTGAAAAGCAAGCAAAAAAATGATTACAGGGAGAAGGACTCATTTTTTTATGTATGGAATTTTGTGGAGCTGTTCCGTGTGTGTGTGTGTGTGTGTGTGTGTGTGTGTGTGTGTGTGTGTGTGTGTGTGTGTGTGTGCAAGAATCTTAAGTTATTCATGGCAGCTGTGCTATCACTGTGTGTATATATGTCAGTGTTGTTTATGTTAATTGTCCTCTGCCTGCTTTCTCTTACGCCACTAAAACGTGCAGCGCTTTGAGCATTACCTTTGATCACACAGTGTGTATTGTAAATGTGTGTGAATGTGTAAACGTCTGCTTAGCATTGCTTGTCCCTTCTGTCTTTTTCTTTCTTTTTTTATACTTTTTCCTTGCAGCTTCCACTCTGGCTTCCACTGTTGGCCTCAGTATGTAGATCATGTCATACCTACACATACAATGCTTCACTTTGGAATTATATGTTTCAATTTTGCTGTATTTGTTGGTAGGTCATGATTATTATTTTGGGTAGCGGGTGCATGCTTTAGATGTAGAAATGTGAGCCGGTGGAGGCTACAGGCCTGAATAAATCGTCAGGTTTTGTCAACCAGGTCGACACATTTTATTTTTCCCTGTACCGAATGAAAAAGCTGCAAACGCTCGGCTCCTCTGCAGATAATTGACCTTGTCTGCCGTTTGCCCTTGCCATCAGCAGAGAGCACTCTGATGCCTCCTTTCATTAGAAAATTGTCAACTTCTTCTTAGATAAAGTTTGTTGCTTCCTCACTATTAGCAATGCTAATGAGTACCCTAATTACAAATTCATATTAATCTTGGCTCATTAGTGACTGTAAACGAATATTGACTTATCCCGGCAACAGCAGACTCAGTGCAACATGTCTAACTCAAGCTGAGGAAATAAATGATGCTTTAAGAGCCAAATGTAGGAACAGTGTCAGACATCCATCTTTCTGTCTATTGATCATGAACAAAAGGAGAATTCACTTTTAAAAAGGCAAAATCACATCTCACCTTGTGTATAACAAATGTAAAATATTTAAATTTTTCCATTCTAGATTATGTGTCACATTAGACGTGATTAGTTACTAATTTTAGAGTTTAGCTGAAAATAGCGTGCTAACAGTAGAATGGTAGCACCCCGAGCTCTCTCCCAATTGATAACCACAAGATCTGTCTTTCTTTTCAGGCAAGTCAGCTTCCCCCTCAGCTCCAAGCACTCCCAAGTCCCCACTGACCAAACCCACTCGTTCCACTATAGGTAGAGCTGCAGCTCATTCTCACACCACAAGCATCAATCCACAGAGGCCAACACAAGCAGTGAATAAATATGGAAAAATAAGAAACCAAATACATGTTTATGGTTTGTCAGAGCATTTTGCAGTTGCTAGGTGATGGGATATACCCCGGACTCATTTGGTTGGGCTGTTTGCTCAAAGTGAATTGATAACACACAAAAAAAGAGACAAAATACCTCTAATGTTTGTAGGCTAATTTAGGGAAGCCCTGAGAGCAAAGTTAGAGAAAAAACATTCAAGTCTGATCTAAACGGTTGTCTCTCCTGTGTTTAAGACTTAAAAAAGGATCCCGGCTAAACCCTTTGCACTTGTTTTTAAAGTACTTCGTTTTTTCATCTGTGAAAACAGGCAGAAAAAACGAAGTTTTGTCAGGTAACAAGTTTACTGTTGTAATACTCATACTCATTTTAGCCACAGGAGGCTGAAGTGCACCTCTACCCCGACTAAAAGCATTCATGGGTTCTTCTAACTGAGTTTTAACTTCTCCATACACAAGGTATATGTATGTTGTTGTGTATGTTATATAAATTACAGCTCCACCTGTTTTACAGTTTAACATTTTTAAATACATTTAGATTATTATCCTGGAAAAACCTTGTTTTCTCCACCTGATCTTAAGTAATAAACACAGGAATATAAACTATTTAGATCAGACGTAGAAAATGGATCACTAGAATTGAATTATTTTCTCATGTGCTTCTCAGGGCTTTTGTTCTAATTAGATATTTCTGATTCTTTTTTTAATAGTCGGTGTTGTTTCCAGTGGAAACAAGGATTGAAATGTAAAGTAACAGCTCCATTGTATTGTTTGTTATAAAACAAGTGCATACTGATGAAGAAGCCAGCTTTAATTTCTCTGCTGTTACCACGGGGAAATCTAAGATACTAGATCTATATCCCGACCCGACAGTGAAGCTGTAGAGTGCAGTCACTTGTAGGGAACAAATATGTCTAATTGTCAGTGATTGATTTGTTGGGCCTGGGTTCCTCCCTGCACACGTCAGCATATTGACCCAACAGTCACCTGACATTTCCATGTAATCTTCAACTGGGTAAACAGCAACACCGCTCAGGGACCAGAAGTTGTTCGGGGCAACATCTGAGCTGAGGGGAAAATAGCAAGGATAAAAGCCCTCCTGGGCAACGCTGGGAGGGGTGAGCTCATACTGGGAGGGTGATATTTACAGGACACTGAGATAAGTGGATAAGTGGAAGCTGATAAAAGCACCTATATCCCAATATTTTCTGGCCTCTCCTCATGAAAAAGGCCCTGTGACTTTGAAGGGCCATCTTCCAGACCACTAGCTCCCTGCTGGGTAAGCAACTGCTTTCTGCAGCATTTAATAGCAAGCTGAGGAGCGCAGTGACAAAACACGGCAGCCAGCCTTGGGATATTTTTAGTTTAAGGGGCCTGTGTCAGTGGAAGTCATCACACAGTTCCAATGATTGGAATTACCATAGTTTGCAGACTAATCCATCAACATTAGTGAGAGAGTTTCATTCACAGTGGTTTGGAAGGGCAGCGCAGAAGCAGGTGTCCTTGTGTGCCAAATTATCACCTGAGCAAATAATGCACCTGAGCTGGAGACGCAGCAGAAGATTTGCATGTTTGCCGTGGGGAAATGAAGTGGATTGAGCTTTGTTGACTGGCTTAGACAGCTGCTGTCAAAGCGTACTTTACCCATTCTAATGATGCACATCATTCACCACATTATTAGATTGTTTGTCTTCCCAGTTGGGTATCAAAAGGCTACATTACATGATATGTCTGAGACAGATAGAGTTTAGCACAGATGGAATTTGTTCTTGCTTGCAAAGCAAATAAAATACAAATATAACATAAATGATAATTATTAAAGCCCACTCATAACTGGATAGCTCCAGGAAAAAGAGAATAACCAGGGCTGCAGCTAGCATTAAGGACATGTAG